>NC_142012.1:140428778-140648778 GCF_049901735.1 Notechis scutatus | reverse complement strand
CACCTGAACAGAACACACCTCCAGCTAATCAGAACATGGCCAACCCCCAACCAATCAGAACACAGCCAAACCCCCAACCAATGAGAACACACCCCACCCAATCAGAACACAGTCAAGCCCCCACCCAATCAAGTCACACCCCCACTAGCAGTTAAAAGGAAGAAGCAGCTGCAAGCTCACATCACTCTGAGAAGCACAGAGCTGAAGACAGAAGCCTGAAGATGATGAATGAGACTTCATCAAACGCTTGCCTAGATACTTCCAATCTTACGCGGAGAAAACCCGAATAACCAAAGATCCACATACAAATACCCGAGAACCTCAGAAAACATATATATATATATTGTTGGAGGAGATGCCTTGAAGATCTTGAGACCAGAAATTAATTGCAACAAGGCTTTAAAATATAGATTGGAGGTTTTTTCCTTTCCCTTTGATACCTCACCAGGAAGAGAAAGTGAGAACGTTGTGTTTTGTTTGGACTGATTGACTCTCTCTGTAATTTTGGGGAATTGCTCTAACTTTTGAAACATTTTGGTTGCTTTAAGAAGAAGAATAAAGAATGGCTTTATCTGTTGATGAACTTAGAGAATATGAAGAAAGAAAGGACGCTGTGAAAGAAGCCTTTATCTTTTTAGAAATGGCGCTTGTTAATTATCAAATACAACAACAGATGAAGGAAATGGAAGGAGAAGAAGAAGAAGAAGATGCCATCTTCAATGAATCTAAAAATTTAGTTAAGAGAGAAAGGAGAAAGAAAGGAAGGAAAATGAAGGACTTAAGATTCAAAAAAATACTTAAGAAAGGAAAAAATAAGATGCAAAACCAATTCAATGTTAATGTTACTGAGCAAAAGGAGAAAGGAATACAACAGAGAGGGGAAGCTGGAGGTAAAAAGGTTAGGTGGGATAAGAAAGGAAGGGAAAAGGGAGGGAGGGAAAAGCCACAAAGGTATAAAACAAGATGGGAAAAAAGGAATTTTTTTAAGGGATAAAGGGTAATGTATAATTTCTTTAAAAAAGAAGATTCTGCAAGGTACATAAGATGGTATGGTAGTATTTGTATTAGAAATAGAAAATTAGAATGTTATAAGAATTAACAAAAGACTAAAATATTGAAATGTTTAGTAATGATAGATTTTAAAATTTAATAAAGATTAAAAGGAATGTTTAAAATATTGAGTTTAATTAAAAAGTTTAATTTACTGTTGTTTTGATCATTATAAACTCATTATTGTAGTATTTGTTTCTTGAAATAGACAATTGGAATGCTATAAGATTTAAAATTTAGATTTATTATTTAATTATATTAATTATTATGGACTTATTATTTTCTCTCTTTAGAGGCTAGTAGGTTGAATGTACTAAGCAGAATCAGATTGGGTATTAGGTGTTATTTTAAATATTAATTTAGGGGGAGGATAGAAAGGCATCATACCTTGATCAGTGATTTCAGGAGAAATTCTTTTTTTTTACTTGCTGTAGGGAATGAGATAAATGGATAATTTGGAAAGAATGGACAAAAAATATAAATACAATGATTTAAATTAAAATGAATTAAATAAAATAGAAATAGGAAGAGTGAAAAGCGGGGAGAAGTTATATAGAAGATATAGAATGGTAAATAAGATAGGTAATGGTATATAAGATGAGCACGAATTTAATTGAAGTCCATACAAAGAGAGGTAATCTGGGGCCAAACTACTTTCTTAAAAGAAGTTTTATATTTTTGTGTTTTGTGTGTCTATGTTTTCTTTGAGAATTAATAAAACCTCGGAGGAATGTTCGATGAGAATAATGTTAAACAAGACAGAGAGGAATGAAGATGATGGTTATAAACTGGATAAATATAGAAAATTAATAATAATTAATGAAATTGAATACGAAAAGAGAAATAATGAGAAATTTGTTAAGAGATATCTATATGGTTATATTGAAATGGTGAAAAATAGAATTATGTTGTATAAAATAATATTTTATTTGACTTGTAAAATTAATAATGGAGAGGTTTTATGTACTTAATGGTTAACGATGGTTTGTTTGTCTTTAAAATTAATAAAATTTGTTTAAAAAAAAAAACCTGTTTCAACTCCTTCCCTCAAAACGATGCTATGGAGCACTGCACACCAGAACAACTAGACACAAGAACAGTTTTTCCTGAAAGCCATCACTCTGCTAAACAAATAATTCCCTCAACACTGTTCAACTATTACAAAGTCTGCACTACTATTACTGTTAATCTTCTCATCATTCCTTATCACCCACCCCCTCCCACTTGTGATTGTAGGACTGTAACTTTGTCGCTTGTATCCTTAGGATTTATATTGACTGTTCCCTAGTATGATTTGATTGCTGATTGTTTTATTTATTTTATTTTATTTTGTCAAGCGATTATAAGATAACAGGTATAAGTATAAACATAATTATGAATACATGAAATGAATACATATAAGAAAAATAAAAAGAAACAATAGGACAGGGATGGTAGGCATGTTGGTGCACTTATGCACGCCCCCTGCAGGCCTCTTAGGAAAAGGGTGAGGTCAATAGTAGACAGTCTAAGGTTAAAGTTTTTGGGGTTTGGAGAAGAAATCACAGAGTCAGGTAGAGTATTCCAGACATTGACCACTCTGTTGCTGGAGTCATGTTTCCTGCAATCAAGTTTGGTGTGGTTTACCTTGAGTTTGTATCTATTGTGTGCTCTTGTATTGTTATGGTTGAAGCTGAAGTATTAATTGACAGGTAAGACATAGCAATATATAATTTTATGTACTATACTTAGATCGGACTGAAGGTGGTGTAGTTCTAGGTTTTCTAGGTCTAGAATTTCAAGTCTGGTGGCATAAGGTATTCTGCAACGAGTAGAACTCTTCTTGTGAAATATTTCTGGACTTTCTCAACTGTATTAATATCAGATACGTAATGTGGGTTCCAGACTGATGAACTGTATTCAAGTATTGGTCTAGCAAATATTTTGTATGCTCTAGTTAGTAGTGTGATATTACCAGAGAGTTACAGTGGGCTCTAGCACTTAGATCATTTGAGATGAGTACTCCAAGGTCCTTGACAGAGTTTGGATCATCAACAAGGTCTTGACTATTCAGCTTGTATTTTATTTTCTGATTTTTTTTACCAATATGTAAGACAGAGCATTTATTTGTTGAGATTTGAAGTTGCCATTTGTTTGACCATTCTGATACATAGTCAAGATCTTTTTGAAGGGTACCAGTATTGTCTGTGGTGTTGAATAGCCTTACATTGTCAGTGAAGGGAACGCAGTTGCTCTTAATATGATCACAGAGGTCATTTATGTAGAGTATGAAGAGAGTTGGTCCTAGAACACTGCCTTAGGGGACACCACTGTTGACAGGTACAGAATTTGATAGGACGCTTCCAATTTTGACCATTTGTTGTCTTTTTGTCAGGAATGCTTCTATCCACTTATGCAGGTGTCCGGAGATACCATAAGATTTTAGTTTTAGGAGTAGTTTGTCATGTACCACTGAATCAAAGGCTTTACAGAAGTCTATGTAAATTGCGTCTATTGCTTTGCCCTAATTGAGTTGTGTAGTCCATATGTTTTTGCAGTGTAAGAGTTGCAGATTACAGGATAGATTTTTCTGAAACCAAATTGTTTATTAGAGAGTAGGTTGTTTGTCTCTAAGTGGGGGATGATGGATTGATTAATAATTGATTCCATGACTTTACAGGTGACACAACATAAAGAAATTGGTCTGTAATTTTCAACTAGGCTGGGGTCTCCATTTTTGAAGATGGTGATGATCGTGGCTTGTGACCATAGGTTTGTCAAGGATCTGGTCCTGAAAGATTTTTCAAACATTATGCTTAGAGGTTCAGCTATGGCAGTGGATAGCTTTTTTAAGAAGTAGGCACATATTCCGTCTGGTCCAATAGATAGAGATGGTTTTAAATTGCATAGTGCTTTTTCAACATTGTCTTCTGTAAAATCGATATGTATTAGATCATTGTAATTGTCTATGGTTCGACTAGGAAATATTGGGCATGATCCATTGCTGTTTACAAATACTGAGCCAAAGAATGTGTTAAAGAGGTTGGCTTTAATAGTGTCATTGTTACAATCTTTACTGTTAGGTCCTTTCAGGCATGGGATGGACCTCGAGTCTTTTAGTTTGTTGTTTACAATATTGTAGAAAGAAATTGTACCCTATGACTATCATTAAGTGTTGTACGTTATGAAAAAAAATCCTTTCTTCTATTTCACAATTCTTCTGTTCTCTGTCATGGAGGTTTAGGGCTTCTGAGAAATTCCTGATTTTTGTTTGAAAATACAGGTACTTGCTTATAATCATAAAGTAGAAACCAGTTGGCTTTGTTCTTTGGTTTAGCTTGATTTGGAATGTGCACATGAGCAATTCAGGATCTTGTTTATGGCCAGCCCCTGGCTATTTGGTGTTACATACTGTTGTAACCTCAATTTTCCTTTTTTCCCCTGCATGACAACATCAGTAAATAGATGTCCTAAAGGTTTTAATCTAGACACAACATGAGCACCAATACATAGTACTCCAAAAAATCCCCAGCTCATCCTCAACAGCATTTGATGTGAGGGCTATCTGACACTATCAGTCAATTTATCTTGACTGTCAGTGTAGTTTTCTCTGTGAAATATAGGAATAGTTTACTATTGCCTTTTCCTGTATAATATAAAATGACCATTTACACTTATGTGATCATTTGTCTCCAGCTTCTCCTATGTCACTGCTGCTCCATATGGGTGCCTGCTTTTTTAAACTTGGCAGCTACTGCCTATATCTTGGCAATATATACTATTGGTATACAGTCCTGGTATTGTTTCGTCTTCCATTCCATGAACTTCTCAACCTCCAGAAAATGAGGCAGCATATCAGAATTTAAGGGAGTACTTGTAGATGGAAGTATAATTCAGAACGAAAGCTTCTATTGTTGTTATTTTCATACTGATTTATTTATTGTTTATATCCTGCCCATCTCCCTGATTGGGCAATTTTTATCTTCATTTAATATTAAGACAATATATTCTCACCAGGGTTTTATATAACCCTTTAGAGATCTTGGAGCTGGTTTTCATAAAGCTGTTTTCCATGAATCTAAGAACTGGACATACATTTGTCTTCTTTCCAATATAGAAAAAATGATAACCATATGTTTATTAATATATTGTTACAGACCAAATTTTTATTCAAAGTATTTCCTTGCCCTGGCAGGCTTCTCATGATTTTGCAATATTGCTATTATTCATAAGTTCTGTTGATAAACAACATAGTTGTATTTTCATAGACAACTTTTCTTTTCCAACATTTAATTCACACCTTGGTCAAATTGCATCTTAACTTTACATTGAAATAATAAGTTAGATCCAATTGTGCCTGACAGCCAATGAAAAGGTATCAATCAGCACAGCAGGTTTCCCCTTGGCCCCCACTTGTCTACTCTTGAACTTTGGAAGACATTCTTGAATACATTTTTGGGGTGAGAGAAGGATTTTCAGAGAGCAGAACAGAAGGATAATTGGGTGTAGAAGTTAAAATCTAATCTAAAACACTAGATTTTCTACATTCTAATAATGAATTATTTGCAGATGCACTAATAATTAAATTTAAAGAAAGGAAACATTTGCATTGTTTAATATAGCCTGAAGCAGCAATATTACTATCTTTTTGTCTCAGCAGTATTTATATGATGAGATCACAAAGGATCCTTCTTAACTCTACACAAACAACTTAGTGGTATGGTAATAAAACCTAATGCAAACACCTTGGTAACCATATGCAGGAAAATTTCAAAGGAACAAACTATCTCATCACTAGAATATCTGACCCATACAGGGTCTTGCAGATGTTTGGATATAGTTTTTGGGATATAGCTCATTTCAGGCTCTGTATAGTAGAAACAAATTGTGCATTTATTTAGCTAAAGAATAACTGAATTCCCCCAAGAACCTTCAAAAGGTTTTTTGTTTGCCCTAGCTCCAAGTTCTGATACTTTAGCAAAGGGATATTAACAATGACTTGTTAACAGTAAAGGACTCATACTTTTACCAGATGGGTTCCAGCAGAGACAGCAGTGTCATCTGCCTTTATTTTAATAGCTTCACTTAAAAAAAAGGAATAAAGAAGGAAAAGTGATAAATGAGATCAACATGACCTGGCCTTAGTTGAAGTCATGGTTTAAACTCTTTCCTTTCATCTTCACTGATGCCTTATTAAGGAAACCTGCTACATGAAAGACATTCAACTACAATGCCTACATATCCAAAGGGTTCATAGAAGTCAAGTCAGTCTACCAATATGCCAACCAGCTTTGGATTTATAAACATGACAGCTGCACAAACCTCAGGCAATAGTTTTCTTTTTCTTGAGCTGAGGAGTTTGGCCCTATTTGCAACCTCTTACCAGAGAGTTTGCAACCCTCCACAGCGTCCAAGATGAATGTATTTTGATACAACATACTGTATATAGGAAATATGAGATCTGTTCTTTGCATTTATATTACAACATCTCTCTCTCTCTCTCTCTCTCTCTCTCTCTCTCTCTCTGTGTGTGTGTGTGTGTGTGTGTGTGTGTGTGTAGAAGAGAGAGAAAGAGAGAGAGGAAAAACAGATTTCAATATTTTTAAGCATTAGTGCTAGACCAAACCAAGATTATAAGACCAGAGATGTTGATATGAGTTAAAGGAGACATGGAAAAATACATTATTTATTTATTGATGAGGATGGATATAGGACATATCCATTACTATTCCAATCAGCCAAAGATTTCTATAGATGTGTGTGTGTATATATACTGTATAAATATATATCAATAACACTGAGATTTATATATTGCTTCATAATGCTTTAAAGCACTTTCTAAGCAGTTTACAGAGTCAACATATTGTAATCTGGGAAGGATGGAAGGCTGAGTCAATCTTGAGCCAGCCAGGATTAAACTGTTAGCAGTCAGTAGAAGAATTAACCTACAATAGTACACACACTCTCTCTCTCTCTCTTTCTCTCTCTCTCTTGTATGTATCAGTAATAATGTAGGAGGCACTTTTTGATGGTATGATTCTATTTGTCTGGAGACAGATTAATATGAATTGCTTAACAATGTAAGATGCTAGTTTTTAAATTACAGAATGTTCATGAATTGTCCCATTCATATTGTTACTTCACTGATATGCTTTCTCTGTAAGAGGGGTTGGATTATTTCGACTGTCATGTAGTTGGGATATTTCAACATTGCTACAGGATATTTGAAAACTGACTCCACTTACACAACTATAATAACAAATTTGGAAATCTCGGCATGCATCTTGATAGTTCTCATAAATATCCATCATGTTTATAATTAAATAAAAGTCCTACAGTTGGGCGTGCTTTAAACTGCTTCAAACCTCACATGACTAGAAAAACAACACCTTGATGTTATTCACTAAAGTAATCCCACCTTTTTTTAAGTTTTCTGTGAACAATTCAGAAAAAATATTCTGTTGCAGCATCTGTAAGGAGTGAAATCTTTTTTCAGTTTGAAAAATAACCAATATCCTCTTCAAGGGGCATTCTATGTATGTGTTTCTGAATCATGTTAAAGTTGGTACTACCTAATTGCTGAAAATGCTTTCATGAAAAGAAAATAAAGTACATATCTTAAAAGCAAGTGCAGGCACAAGACAGTTTTTTGCCTTCTCAGTGCAGCAAACAGTAAATTAAAGGTGTTCGTATATGGAGTGGGCTTTCTGCTGTACCAGTTAGCTGCTCTTTAACGTAATGTCTCAAAAAGGCAAGGGATATTTAAAGAGAAGCCAAAATTGCAGCAAGGTTGCTTATGCTTGCCTACTGTACTTCAGATTCAAATATTGCACATCTAACTCATATGACAGAAATATATTGTTATTGGCATATACACACACAAATAAATATATAATTATAAATCAGTTTGTGATATACATGCACACGCATCCCTCTTCTTGGAGTGGAGGTGGGATTCAAATGTTTTTACTACCGGTTCTGTAGGTATGGGTTGATGGGTGTGGCAGGGGAATGATACTGTAAAATCTCCAGTCAAAGGTGGTATTTGCCAGTTTTCCAACTCCTCAAAATTTCTGTTACCGGTTCTCCAGAACTGGTCAGAACCTGCTGAATATCACCTCTGAATCAGATGTTTGCAAAATAGGCACATTGCTTGATTTGCACAATAAATGAATAGAATAGAACGGAACCAACCCATTTGGGATTCTGCATAGCACTCTCCCCATAACCAACTATATGGCCTGAGTTAAGCCACAAAACTTCAAACAATACTAAGGTTGAAATTAATATACTTTAACTTATTTTCCACATTAACACTTAGATGAATAGTTGACTTTATTTTATATCCTGGTATATCTTGGTGGATTCACAGAAGATATGAAACTATCCAATTTAATTAGTTTTCATCCCCATTTTCAATATTTTGTAAAACTAATGGGTGGCATTAAAATAATCCATTTGATTAAGACCATTCATATAACATATTGAATAAAGTAAAAAAGGTGATTATTTAAAAAAAAGGTGATTATTTCCTTGGTTTCAGGTGGCAGAATGATCAATATCTTAGCCACACACAAACACACAGCCATGGGATGTGCAAAACATTTTAAATTCAACCATTTCAGATTTATAACATCCCGTTGTAAGGTATGAACACATTCAAAGCAGCCATCTCATTTTTAAAATCGAACATGCTGATTTGAAGTGCTTGAAATTCTAAATAGCACACATACCTCTCCAAAAGCAGAATCATGTTAATGAAGTATCCTTCAGAAACATTTGGACTGCACAGCTTTGAGAAGCTGGTCGAAGCATTTGTAGACTATAGCCCACTTTGTTAGATGCTACAATTGCTGACATACTGGCAGAGGAAAAACAGGACTGCAATAATGGGAAATCTAATTGAAGAACTGTATATGAACCTCCTATACTCAGTTACTATACCATTGACAAACCTCCTATACTCAGTTACTATACCATTGACAAACTAGTGCAGATAACAAATAATCCAGTGTTGGTAAGCAATATAACACCTACGTTAGGATAAAAACCCATGATCATAGTTGAATTAAAGATGATGAAACAAAACAATTAAATGGAAAGCTAATGGAGCTCCCTCCCCCATCCGAATACATTATTTATTGATTTACTTACTTACTAGATTTATAATGTTATCCAACTCAAACACTGACTCAGGGCAGAATACTGCATGAAAACAGATAATCAACCAGAAAAAATCCTGTCCATATAACAGTAAAACATGTAATATATAAATCTAAAATACAGAAAATAAATTATCAACCAAGTACTATAATAAAGCAACCAAGAAAGATTCTGCTCAACTAGACCCCGATGCCTTAAGGAAATGCTGGATCTTAATGGCACAAGGCAAGCAGATTGAAGGGACTATCATATATTGGGATGAGGTGTGTGGGAGAGATATAGTTCTAAACAATGGAGGCAATCATAGAGAATGGAGATGTGTTTCCATAAGATGTGGTTTTAAAGAAAGAACCTGGATCATTCAAGCATTGCATTATATTTTACCATAAACAGAAAACTTAATGTAAAAATAGACAATATCTTCCAACTTTGTTTTGTTTTTCTCATAATTCTGAAATCATACCAACTGTTGAAACCACCAGACTTATTTGCATTCTAATTGTTTCCAATAGTACACAACTATAATATATTTGATTTTGTTAAAAATGTTTTTCTTGCTGAATTTTTAAATGGGTGGTAAATAATGCAAAAACTTTTTTATGGACACATGAACATAACAGGGACAAATACAAAGTGCTTATAATGCTGCTTATGTATTGCGACTGGTTATGGAAGATTATAGCGTATTTTATTTTTAGAATAAAAATGAGTTTTAAAAGTTAATGCTTAGGCAATTTAAAGATCTGTATGTCTATGAGAGAAGCTTTAGAACTGAAATGATTTGATTCAAAAATAAATAAATGGTAGCTGGAAGTTCATGTATTTGAATTTCAATAGAGGATAAATGATAAACCTGGATTTTTGGAGAATTTAGATTGAAAGAAAGGGAGGAAGAGGTATAATAAGCTTAAATGAAGTTATAGACCCAAGGCAAAAAAACAATAATAACAAAAAAAATTAAGCCTGTCTGGGGAAATTAATATGGAGGTAATATCCAAGTCCTGGAAGCAGAACTCTGCCACTTTTAGAGCAAAGACCAAAAACAGATGCCACAATCTCATAAAATAAACATGCAGTGAAAGGGTAACACGTACATTAACTGCAAACTCATTCAGTAGCCAATACAGTATGATGAGAAAAGAATACACAGTATGGTGTGGTGCACAATAGAAGTCATTAGCCATATGGTACAGTATGAAGATGGTCTTCATGAAGAGTAACGGTTTATACTGTGTGGTTTATAAAATAATTATGCAATAGCAAGCAAGGTTTTTACATTATTTGAAATTTTAAAATATTTTTGTTACCCTAAAAGCATTTAAAACGTTGAAGGGTAGAGGCAGAATGTTCATTCTCTGTATCTAGTGTGCTTTCAGGCAATAGAGTAATGTCTTGCTGAAAATAGTGGCTAATTTACATGAGATTATGGTAGATATAAGAGGGGAGAGGGTTGGCATGCATACGAAGAAGCAATGGATATACAGATTTAGACAGAGAAGATTCCTGGATGAATATTACTTGCCACCTGTCAAGAAAACCTCCAATTTGTATTTTCTATTTTCCCCCCACTGCTCTTAGCAAGTGAATATGTGGAAAAAGAAAAATAAGAACACAGACTTCTGGGATTGTCATTGGCATGGCAACGGCTGAATTCTTTCTTGAAGGGGAAGAGCCTGGAGGCACCAGAGGATTTTAGGTAACTTTGAGGAAATAACTGGCAACCTGTGTGTTGTAAAGAGACATATCATTACTATTCTGTTTTTAAGGGGAAAAGCAGGAAAACCTTGTCATTAGTCTTTCTATCTCTACTTACAGGAAAGGCATAGGGATTACTAATACTGATTCAATTCACATGTTTTGTAATAGAAGGGATGCTTTGACTACTCTGGATATGGAAATGTGGGAAGTGTGGTTGTAAGTTGCCATCAATCAATTTCCTCCCTTGAATGTTAGGACTTTCTTCTGAACACCATTATCTGCTCACCATTCTGATTGACCTAACATATATAATAGCATTGAAGGAAAGCCATGTAGGGATAAATAGGCAACATAGATAGAGAAAGTAAGAGAATTGACAGCAATAGCAATGGGCATGCAATGTGTGAAGCTTGGACTGGATAACATCTCAGATCCCTTCCAATTCTATGAATGGGCCCAATTGGCACAAAAGATGAAGTTGAGCAAAGGCTCTCCTAGCCATGACTATCATCTGACCATCATAAACATTAGGAGTGACCATATTGGGAAATCTAAGATCCTGATCTATGCTACAAACATTTATTATCGAATATTGTACAGTTCACTGTGAGCTACTCTGTGCTAGTATTGCATCCTTGTAAGATGTACTTATCTTTGTATGAGACCATAGTCACTGAAAATGAATTAAATGGCTTTATTAATTTTAATCAATAAATAAAAAAATAAATTGTATATCTAATCTTCTGTAATAAATATCTTCCATCTGGCTGGAAATTCTGCAATTAATCTGGAAATTAGTCTCAACAACCTATTTGGAGATATCAGGTTGGAGACAGTAACTCCTCCAATAAATATCTTCCCTGAACCTGATCTTTAATTATAGCTAAATGGAATTTTGGGGATTGAAATTTTAACTATATGTATACTAAGCATATATTTGGATTCTGGACTGAATATTTTCGCTGATGACATAGCTACACATTTGTGTGATGTACTGTGTTAGGTTCTTGGTCTATCAATCTTACAGACTAAAATCCATTTCACTGGAGATGCCATGGACTGAATTAGGGATGTATCTATGCAAAATATGTGGTCTTTCATCTAGCCTTGATATTTATTTGGTGTTCGTCTGTCTGTTTGTGTGTCTCTCATTTATCTATTTTGTTAGCCTATTGACTTTCCATGTCTCAGTAGTTTGCATGACAAATATTATCTTACTGTCTCCATTTATCTGTATTTACTTCCTTTGTCCTTTATGTTCATACTAATACTTGTTATCTTCTACATGTTTGACAAACAAACAAACAAACAAACAATTATGGTAGCAAATTGATCCAGCAAATGACCATCTGGATGTTTGGAGTTTTGCTAAATTATGCTCTTGTTTGAAGAAAAAAACCAGGAAATAACATTTAATTTTTCAACATTCTGAGTGTTAATTTATTATCATTGTTGTTTTATGATTCTTCCCCAGTGTTATGAGCTCCCAATATATTGAACAATAAGCATCCATTACTCTAGCTTTCAACCTTTTGGAAAACTGGATGAGATTTTACATATAGATCAATGAACCATTAATCTGGGTTTCATGTAATTAGGGATTAATGATTTAAGTATTTAAGTGAACAATATATAATATATTGAATATATAATAAAAAACTTATCGTATGAATTTTTTTTTATTTCTGAATCTGTTATACAATAGGGAATTGTTGCCAACTAGTGAATTACGTATTTACTTCTGGATTAATATCACATCTATGACACCTACATGACCCCATAGGAATTTGACAACAGCCTATGGAATACATGTTCTTGCACAGGAACAGGAAGCTCAAGTGCAAAGCCCAAAGAAGGTATAAAAATCCCCTACTCTCAACTCCATTTTGTCAGCTGCACCAAAACCATGAATGCTGGTGGTTCTGTTCATCATTAAACCATCTTTCCAGTCATCCTCCATGTTTCCAGTGTCCTTCTCCCAGCTTGGAACTGAACCAAATGGACATTTCTTCCCACAAACAGATATGTATTCAAACATAGATTACAGTACTGAGATTAGAAATAAACCATTACCCTGTATCTTAGTAGATGAAAGAATGAATTGTCTTCTATGCTTTCCTCAGCCTCTTCCACATTAGCATGTCAGCCAACCAGAGGATCTTCTTTTACATCCCTCAGCAAATACTGTGTGGATTTTTTTTAAAGGCCGACTGCATTAAAATTCATATTCCATAACTGCACTGGCACATGGAAAAGGATTGCCAAATCAGGCAATGCAAATATCTTTTACTTTGTGTCTGATCTCCAGTGTATAAAATTTTTGTAGTCCCATAGATTGTGCTCATTCAAATAAGTGCCACAAAACCTATTCTCAACACATAAAGAAATATTACTTTCTCAATAATGACATGCATTATTCAAATAGTCTGTAGGTTCATATTTGCTCATCAGTGATAGCAATATTACAAATGAAACCGTAAAAAGCACACTATCTAGCAATTCAATGGTTTTATTAAGTATATTAGTACATTAAAATAAAATGTTGTCCTGCATATACATCTAAAATACTTCAGTGAAAGGGTGATCAAGTTCACTTAGCTTCACCAGAATATGAAATGACTTATTAATATATTCACATGCACACACTCACATAAGGAGAGTTAAAATGCCACAAAGCAGAAAATGCAGAACAATATTATACAGAGATGAGATATAGGACAATCTACCTTTTTTTTTTTTTTTTTGAGTTGTTAAAGACTGATTGTTCCTTGCTGAAAACAACTGGTATAAAAACTGATGAACTGATTATTTTATTATTTTGTTATATTTTATCCAGTGCTGCTTGCAAAGATAGCACTTTTTTAAAACCAGCATTTGTAGTGTAAATGAGGAGCAACCTATTGTAAAATGATGGATTGAGGATCAAAGGAAGCAGTCCCTATTACTAAGCTGAAATCATTCTGGGAAACTGTTTTTGATTATAGTTAATGATGTAATCAAGCTAGTACATTGCCTAGAAGTTGTATCTGCAGTGGGATAACAAAATACTTAATAATATGGACCAAAAATAAGAGTTAAAAAGAATAAGGTCTTAATACTTACTTTGATGGCACAGAAGATGAGAGTTAGTTGATTAAAATACTGATAGGAGCTTTTCTTAAGAGGAAATAAGTGAAATTTTAGTACAGATGAAAATGTCAATAATATAGAGAGAGGAAACGAACACAACAGTCATTTTTAACATCTTTGATTTCATTCTTTAAAGACCAATTATTTTTCTGTCCCCAGTGGGCGGGAAAAAAAACCACTACCTTCTTTCTTAATGGCAGACCCATTTGGAGAATTCTCTGATTCATTTTATATTTAGTAGATTGCAGCTTCAGAATCATCAGTCAGAAGGAACCCAGCCAACTGACAGACCTGAAATCATGTCCTTTGATTGTAATTGACAGGAAAAGCATTTAAGGTAAAGGGGAAAAATATTTTATTCATCTTTGATTACACTGTGATGTGATTTGGTGACATAATACAGCTGTGAACAGAAGCAAGAAAGATAATAATTCCTACTTCAGGGTTTTGACATGATGTATTCCTTTAGTCTTCTTCAGTCCTAAGCCTTCAGGTACAATAGTCTGCCTGATGGAGTCTAGACAAAAAGATATACAGACCACTGCCATTTAAAAGGCAAACAGCTTTAAAATAACATTTGTCAAGGCCACAAATTTCAGCGTGTAGAGCTGCACCATTTTTCTTCCTGCAAATTATACTCATTTAGCTCATTTCTTCCCAAAATAACATATTGTTGAACTTTTATAGGGTCTTAAACTTTTATAGGGTCTTTTATACTTTAATAGGGTCTTAAAAATAATCAAGGAAAAGTCTACTTGTTATGTTGTCACCTTTAAAATATTATCTCTAACATGTTGCAACTAATTCGCTTGCATGAGAGTTTTAAATTCAGTACAAAACTGCCTAGGAGTGTGCGGTATTGTAGCTAGGTGGGGAGCAGTTTCTTTCTTCCCAACTTTTAATCCATTTTGATTTCTGTAAGTACATTTTCTAATGCTGTTAAAATTTTCTGGTGTCATGTTTCATCATGATTACTCCTTTTGTGTCTTAACAATTAAAAGAAGTTGGTGAAATTTGAATACCTCCAGAAACTTTGGAAACATGAAGAGTGAATGCATACTTGCAAAGAAAATCTCAAGTTGAACTTACTATTTTATTTATTTATTGAAGAAAATTTACATGGCTAAATAATTCACTGTCAGTGATAGCTTCCAACCTCTTGGCTACAACTATAAATCAAAGAAGCCACTTGATGGGTTCCATCCTACTTTGGTTTCCACAGGCCCATTGGCAAAACCAGAGCTTTGTGAAAGATTGTCAAAGTGGGGCCAACCTTATTTCTTCAGGGATGATGTTCCACAGGGATGGATCTACCACATAGAGGTTCCTTCTTCATATCAGGTAGCTACAATTGCTAAAGTTACTTGTTCAGTGTAGCATGGCTACTTATTTCCTCCATTCCCTTTTGACACTGATTACCATGGTGATTGATATTACAGATGGGCCAATCACAATCGTATGCTTATAAACATCTATATTGATGTACTTTTTCTCTGTGGCTATAACCTCTTTGGTAATCTCTGCCAGCCCTGCCACTTACTTGACGTATGAGTTGTAAATGGAACTCATCTATTATTAATCATCCTCTCTGTCTTCATTTTGTGTTCCCTTCATGCCTGTTACCTGTCAGCCGGAATATTTTTGAACATAATTGATCATTTTTTTAAAAAAGTACTGTACCCCTGTACATGATCAATACAACTGGCTCGTAACAATTGTAGAGTAGTGGTTGTGCTGAACAGGAGCATCAGAAGCATTCCTTCTCATCTCGTCCTACATCTTGACTTAGCATTGGCAGCTGTCAAGCAAACTGGCAGGTAGTGAAGCCTACTTTTGGTTGTGTAATCCCACCCTATTCCATATTAAGTAAAATAATTGCTGTTTTCCCAATCACATACAGGTAGTTTTTGCTTACAAGTGGTCATTTTATGACAGTTCAAAGTTACAACAGCCATGAAATGGGTGCTTTACAGCCTGTAAAGCAGCCTCAATTGCATAAATGCTGCCTCCCTTTGTTCCCATGATCACAAAACTGCATGTCAGGTAGATAAGCTTTATGACCTGTCAAGGCATTTCACAGTCATATGATCATGATTTATTGACTAAACCTGACCTGGAAACAACATAATTCCAGGACTACCTGTATTCATATTAGTGGGAGATTCAATTTCATTAATATGATTTTATTTGCAGAACTAACTGTAGAGCACAACAAGTGCATTTAATTTCCAAGGCAAAACCTGACCTCAATCACTACAAGGAAGGTGGGAAAGTGTTGCTCAGAAAACTCATTAGATTGCCTGTATAGATTTTAAAATCAAATATAATTACGCAGAATCTTCCTTAGAGTTATTCTCTAGGGGAAAAAAAGAAAATATCTGAATCGGTTTCAAAACATCTCAGATTAACAAATATACCCAAGGTGGCATATCATCACCTTTTGTTATCTTTTCACTTTACCTTTAAATGGATTGAGAAAAAGAAAGAAAGAAACGCCCAAATTTTGTTATCTAAACTATTAAGCTTCCTTTTAAATTTTAACTATACCACATTCTTTTATTACAACACAATGAAACCTCTTCTTATATTTTATACATATTCATAATATTCATGGATGTGTTGCTTTTTAAAGCAATTATATGCAGTGCAATTTTATGCATGTCGCTCAGAAACAATTCCTACGCTGTTCAACAGGCTTTGCTTCCTAGTAAATGTGTTCTAGGATTGCAGCCTTAAGGATTCTTTAAGTGGAATAGTTAATTTAATGCTTAATTCAGATTGCTAATCTGTCACTTTGTTAGTCTGTGCAATGTAATAGCAGTCTTTTGGTTGTGGCATCGATTTAAAATTGGTTTGAAGAGAAATTATTTAGTCTGATTTTTCATCACTTTATTCCTGATGACTTAAACTGTGTTAAGCAACATGTGCAATTCTTTTTCCAAGGTTTAGATGTGCAAACATCCTGTGATGACCCAGGGAGGGATACAAAACAGACACAGTCACAGAAAACAGCTCCTTTTATTCCTTCACATTGCTTCCAAGCTCCAAATATTATTGACAGAAGACAAAAAACTCCCACACAGTTACAAGAAAAAGGAAAAAAGCAACACAAACCAGGAAAGATAAGGGCTGGAGGACATCCACAGATATCACACACTAGGAAGGACGCCAAATTCAGAGAGGAACCATAAACTAGAGATATTTCCACACTTTGTTTCCAGTATTCACTTGCACACATGTCCAACCTCTTATTCAGTTGTCACAACTGCAGCCCATGAAGAGGATCAAGGCCCTCTCCTCCCCAGTAGACCATCTCTTTCCCTTATCCTCTCCTTCCTGTATGCCCTAGGATGGAAAGGGGAAGGGCCTCTGCCCTTCCCCAACCTCCTCCACAACTCCGGAGCCACACTTCCACTCCCTGTCGGTTGTTCCTCCTCTCCTTCAGAGTCAGTCTCCACCAGGAGCATGACACATCCATTCCCCCACCCCCAAGACTATGCATGATCCCTAGCTTTTCATTTTTTGCCACATTTATATGCTGTCAGTTGCATAGTTTAGGTAGACAAAATGGTTAAAAATCACAAAATCAATTACATAAAAATATGAAATTTTAAAACATGTTAAACCTCCTCTTAAAGTCTACAAATAAGTAAGCCAAGCTGAATTCTTGGCAATAGATTTTATAATATTCTTGTGTGACAAAGAAAGACTATAGAATTAATTGTTAATAATAGGTGAACCAGTGAAAAAGACTGTCAAATTATTCTGCTAATGCTTTAAAAATGTATCATAGATGTTTAAGAGTATGTGGTACTATTCCAATAACTTGGCTAAGTCAAAGTGGGGAATTCTAGGAATTGAAAAGAAATTCACACATCTTAAAGTTGAGAAACATATGTTGGACTATATGTTGGATTTCAACTCCCAGAATTCCTGTGCTGTCTGGAAATTCTACAGCCTGAAACCCAATGCAGATTAGAGGGAATATCAGATTGAGACAAGTTCTCAGCCATGAATGCCATGTCTATTCGAGTGAATATGCTCAGGCACAGAATACTTGAAAAAATGCTGGAAGAAATTTACATGCATTTCTTTACTCATGTATCAAAGCCAGAACAGAGACTTAATTATTTTCAATAAAGTATGTGCCTGTTTCATTTTACAGCAAGATTGTTTAAATTAACATCAACCCAATGAAACTGCTGCCTTTGATAATTAATTTGTGATGTGCTGTTCAAACATGCAAGTTACATGACTATAGCTAAAGAGTAAGATATTATAAAGAAATAAGTAGACCGGTCCAAACTCTGATAATAGAAAAAATAATTCTCAATAAGGAAAAATATAATTCTGTGTTATTTCATCTTTTGCAACAAGTAATTTTGACTACATGTTAGGTAATTATTAAAAAAATATTTTTAGTAGATGAAAGGTAAGCTATAGTTACTGCAACGCTATTGCTAAAATTACCATTTGAATGATAAGCAATTTGGGGAGTAATTATAGTGCACACTCTACATTCAATACAGTCTGATATATGGATAATTACTCCTGGTAATATGCTTTAGTTAGATATTATAACAACAATAACAATTTATTGCAAAATTAATTCCTTGGCGCAATGTAACATTTATTAATGTGAAGTCAGTATGAATTGCGTTATTTGGGGGCTCTTGTAAGTTCCTTTCCTCTGTTCTTCTGCTAATTGGTTATTATAGGTCATTTTAGTATTTTAGTTAAAATTAAATTGGCTTCAAGGTGTACTTGTTTTATATATATATATATATATATATATATATATATATATATATATATATATATATATATATATATATATATATATAGGATATGATATGTATAGTTCATGTGGCTTTATTTAGGTTAAAAATGAAACAGTAATGTAATCAACTTTGGCAATAGAATGATGGATGAATGGAAAAATGTTTTTTTGAATCAGGTCAACGGTACTGATGATTAGTATATTGTTAATCAAGTTCTTCAGATTGCCATCAAAAGCTTTATCTTTCTCAGTCAGAGTGGTAAGAGGATCATGAATATTAAAGAGATTCAAATAGAGCTGTACTCATAATATGGAGCACTACAAATGAAAATGTTAAATGAACCTAGTCTGTATTATGTACTCTTATACTTTTAAACCAGATATGAATACCTATTCAATTACTGGTGATAAACTTGATAGCCACAAACTCACTGGAAATTTTAAGCAATTATACATTTATATAACTATGGTAATAAAAATTACTTAAATAAAAGCTTATATCTTGATCTACAGTATATGACTTGAAAATGGCATTCATTGTAACCAAATGTTAATTAATTTTAAATCTGGACACTCAACAACTATTGTTTCACCTAGGAAAAAAAGCAATATCCAACAATATCTTCAGTGTACAGAACCCTCTCTGATAAACTTTCTAGATTGCAATAGTTTTTATGTTAGTTTTAAGATGTCTCTATATATTATAAGAAATGTAATCAACAGATAAATGAGAAAATATTCTTGACTGAGGTAGTATGCCTTATGTTCAGTATTAATTCTGTATTTGTTATTACTAATGTAATTTTGACCCAGGATCTCTTTAGTTCGAATCTTCTCTATTGAGGCTGTCCAATGGAAGTATTATAAAGGTCTATGAACATTCGTAATTGTTGAAACAAAACCATATGATTGGAGAATATTGCCAAATTGGATTGTTTTATTTTTATTAAATGTATATGCTTAGTTTCCTATGTGAGAGTAGAATTGTTCTTTTTATAAAATCACAACTGCAGGTTCATTTGTAAATCTCTCTCACAGTCTTTGGCCATGTAGCAAACACAATATCCACAAGGAATGAATAGTCCTTCTACAAGGTTTTAGGTCAGGGATGAACATTCACATGTAGATCACTCCAAGGCCTTGAGTATGATGCTAAAAACCCTCTAAATGATGACATAAGATAAACTTTCTAATGTGACAGAAGAAACAATTAGCACGTAAGTGTAGAATAATGTTGTCTCAGTATTTTCACTGTTCATTTAAATAAATCACATTTAAATATAGTTATTTTCTATTTGTCATATTTATGGAATGAGCCCTTCAACATACTAAAAGGCCAGGTATGGTCTTTGCTAAACCCCCCCAATGAAAAATCCTCAATTTCCATTAATTTTACTATGTTGGCTTTTTTCCCTCCTGTGACCAAAATTCCAGCAGATATTGCAGTTCCACACTAGTGTCATCATTCTCAATCCCTTCATAAATTCAAAATCAAGTTTTGAATCAGTAGAGTGCATCTTCTGTTTGAATACACTTGCTTCCATAAGTCTACAGTAGAGGTAGAGCAGGATGCAGAGCTTTTTCATCATCAGCCTGTTTTCTTGAACTGTTATACTTGCATAAATGAGGATAACTAATGCATTATACTATATAACAGGGCTGTCACGCTCCTAGCCTGCGGGCCAGATGTGTCATGTGCTGGCAATGCCCACACCCAGTTTAGCAAAAGGGGAGAAAGTCCCAATAGGTCACGTGATGCTGCCATGCCAACATGAGTTTGACACCCCTGCTGTATAACAAGGATGCAAAAAGAAGTCTTGTGGCTTTGTAAAAAATGTGTCTTCACTTGTTTCCATATAATTTTTAAATGGAATAAAGAAATGTAATATGAAAATGGACATTGAGAATGTGTAATTTTATTGGGCTAATTTCTGATTGGAGTTCATGTGCAGTTTAAGGAGTAGAATGTTCTCTGTCCTTCTTTCCAAATCATCCTCTTTCCAAGTGTTCCATAAGTTTCTATATGTTTATTTGTCTAATAATTTAGGAATAATCAAACAAATGTTATTGCAATGTACTAACTTTATACTTCTAAGATCAATGTTACAGATGTCTATTCAGAAGGAAACCATACTGAATTCAAATGGAACTTTAAATTTGAACTTTGCATAACCATGACCAAGCATATAAATGTTTCAAGTATCATCACCTTTCAGTGTCATTCCTAAACTTTTTCATTTTGTCTTTCCAAAGGATGAAAAAAAAAATACCCATGCACAATACCTCAGTACTATTTTTCACATTCTTGTAAAATGGAGCAGTCACTGTCACTTATAACTACAATAGATAGCCTACATTCCAAATATGGCATTCTAAATTCAACTAATATATAGCTTGCACTTTTGCATCACCAAATTAAAAAGAAATTAGATGGTGTTGTATATTGTTATTAGATTAGATAGCAAAATTGTTAATCTAGTCTTGTTTTACCAATATCAGCAAACAACCTTGCAACTTCCTTCAGAAAGAAATGCCATTTGCAAAATATATTTGTATATATAATCTTCTGTTTGCAAGATTCATTATTCATGGTTCTTCATATTATCTCTGATGATTCATTTAAAGCAATATATATTTGTTACCTAACCTCAGCTCTTTTTCACCAATTATAGTTCTGAATGAGCATTTTCTGTTTTCATGCTTACTCTTTTCTGCCATCTAATGGCAACTTAGTGAAACTCATAGAGTTATCACCATGAAAAAATTGTATGATTAAAAAAAATAAGAGAAAACCAACAAAAATAGTATTTAAAGGAAAATGACATTTTATATGGACATACTTATTGAACATTACCTCAGCTTGCATGGAAAAAAAGATGACATATCTGCATTTTTTCTTTTCAAAATAAATCTAAAGATCCATAGACTGAGCACCACATAATACATCATGTAAATCCTTGTTTCTCAACCTTGCCGGCCTTCAGATATGTGGAATTAATCTCCCTGGATTTTCAGCGATGGCCATACTAAGGAGTTCTGGGACTGAAAATTACACATCAGGAAATTAACAAAGCTAAGAAACACTGGTCTAAATTATGCAAGAAACTGTGGGAGAAGACCACAGAGAAAAAGAAGAAGAGACATTGTACTAACAAGGAATGCATATCAGGAAACATTGTTACCTATAAATTGGCCTGAGCAAAGAACATAATTCATCTGGAGAGAGAGAATTTAGCTGATGATGAGCTCCAGCACAAAGCCCCAAAAGAAAGAAAAAATTGGTACCAGTAACCGACTCAGATTGGATCCTGAAACATTATCCTGGAACATGTATTTCATTCACAACAATTCATCTGAAATTAGTGCAGTGGAAGAGATATTATCAACATAAAAGTAAAGACATTACACATTTTGCTTCCAGAAAGCATTTTACACTGCCTCATAATATCTCTATATCTCTTATCTATCATTTGCAAAGCTTTTCTTGACTTTTGGAAAAGGCATGCCAAAGATAGTGACTGGGACAACTTCTAGACCAGTGGTTTCCAAACTTTTTCAGTCCATTGCCCCTTGGTGCTACAAACTCATCCTCGGTGCCCCCCACCTAGGGATGGGATTCAAATTTCTGTGGGTGTGGCCTAATTTGAGGGTGTGGCTTGCTGGTCACGTGACTGGGTGGGCCTGGTTTGCTGGCTGGGCCTGGCTTGCTGGTCACATGACCAGGTAGGTGTGGTTTGGTGGTCATGTGACTGGGTGGGCGTGACCAGGTGACTGGCAAACAAGTGGTCCTCACTTAATGGCCGGTTGTTTAGCAAGTGTTCTAATTTATGACTGGCCTCTCCAGAGATACTTGACCTGTTTTTGGAGTTTTGACAGCCATGCACACACATACACACACACTCCCTTCTAACCCTGCTGGAGAAAGTTATTGGACTAGAATCAGCAAAGCATCTCTGATTAGATTCTAGTAGTCAATAAAATCTAATCAGAGATGCTTTGCCGATTCTTGTTGATTTGTTTTATTTGTATATCTTTATTTTATGTTGCTGAATTGCATTGATATATATGTCCCTTCTTGTCACAACCCAGAAGCTTTTGTGATTCTTTGCAGCAAAAATTACCAACCTCTGGCTTTGCTCTACTTTTCAAACATTCCGCCACTGCCGTGTTTTAGGTGCTGGTGCCGCAGGTCCACCCCATTGAGCCCATTGCACTGGAGGGACCTGCCCAAGCAAGTCAAGTCAATGGGGTGAGCCTAAGAGAGGGAAAGTGAGAGAGAGAAAGGAGAGAGAGAGAGAGAATGAGAGAAGGAAGAAAAGAAAGAGAAAAGGGAAGGAAAGAAAAAGGGACAAAGAAAGAGGGGGGTGGAAGGAAGGGACAGAAAGAAAAAGAAATAAAGAAGGAGGGAGAGAGAAGACAGACAATGAGATATCTATTCTAGTCCAATCACCTGCTCCAGCAAGGTTAGAAGGGAGTGTGTGTGTGTGTGTGTGTTCTCCTTGTGATTTACCAGTACATTTTGGTTTTGCCTTCTTCAGAATTGGCACTGTAATACATTGGGGAAAAGTAATTTTAGGGTGGAGATCTGGTCCAATGGTTCCTGTTTAAAGCCTCAACAAAATGTGAGAGCTTCCTGATAGTCTTGACCATGTTTTGTCCACAAAACCTTTAATAGAAGCCAAAGATGTTTCAATGTTCTAGCAAAGATTTTTCAATGTGGAAAAGGGCCACAGCGAGGCTGGTGCTTCAAACATGGATGGATGGATGGATGGAGAGACAGAAAGAGAGGTAGGTAGGTGGGTAGATAGATAAATTGGTAGGTAGGTAGATAGATCTATATTGGTAGGTAGGTAGGTAGACAGAGAGACCTTTTGGATGGAGGTATGGATAGATAGATAGATAGATAGATAGATAGATAGATAGACAGACAGACAGACAGACAGACAGACAGACAGACAGACAGACAGACAGACAGAATGCAACAGTGGTGGCACTTTGGGAAAGTAGAGCAAAGCCAGAGTGGGAATTGAAGTCCACACAAGTTGCCAAGGTTGAGAAACACGGGCTGAATATATCAACCCAGCCATTCTGGTTAGAGTTTAGCATGCTGTTAGATTACAGCTTAGTCAATAAACCATGGCTAAGATCTTCCTGCTCCTTAATGCAACTGCCCCTCTGCCCCTTCTCTAGCCCCCTGCCCCAGTTCTTTCTTTGGCATCCAATTTTGCAATGCTCCGCCCGGGATGAGGCGTGCAGAAGCAGCCCAGACCAGCAGAGATGGAAGGAACAATCACTTGGAAAGTAAGCAAGCAAGCAAGTGCAGGGCTCAGTCAGAAGAACCGGGCTGCAGAGGGAGGCTAGTTTCTAGGTCCAGGCTGGCCACGTAGAGCGGAACCGAGACACGTGCCTTGGAGAGCTGCAGATGCACCCACCAGCATCCTGTGCACAAGCCCGGCTGTCTGGAGAGGCAGAGGACGGGCAGGCGCTGCACGCTCCCTTGTTCTCTGGGGAAGGGGGCCCTAATGCCAGACCACCATGCTTTCCACTGCGCGCCTTGGGAGGGTTTTGCTTTTGGGCCTTCTGGTGCACCTCAGCTGTTTCCACTGGAGAGGGCAGCCTGCAAGCTAAGGTGCCCCCTTTCCACCACCTCCCACCTCCCCCCAGGCTTGGCAAGGCTCACTGCGCATGGATTTCGCATTTGAGGTGCCAGCTTCAGAGCAATGAAACAGTCAATGGGCTGCGTGGCCAGCAGTCAGTGAGCCTGTGGGGCTGGCACCTAAAACGCCCCCTTGCTGCCTCTTAGCACCCCCCTGCTGGCCCCCTTGCCACTTAGCAACCCCCTAAGGCATCCCCCCCCAAGGGGCAATACTGCCCACTTTGGGAACCATTGCTCTAGACTTTCAAGGCTGGCAAGTGTTGTTAGAGAAAGTGTAAAGAAGAGCAAACCTTAAAATTGAGCAGTACACATTGCTCTTTGGAACAACATGGTTTAAGTGAGGGAATGTTAAATATTTTAAGAGAAGTACCTTTTCAAAAAAAAAATCCAATTTTTTTAGAAATGATGACTAAGGTAAAGATATTATTGTATTAGAAGAGAGGGGTTTTATCAAGGCAATTTTATCTATTTTGGGATAATATTATAAAGCTTTTACGAATATTGGGAATATTTAGGAATATACTTAGGAAGCTGTCTTCCAATAAAGCAAGCCATTAGTTTATACAGTTCAACATTGCTAATACTGACTACTTGTAGTTTTGATAGGACTAACTCTTTATCTGAACCAGGGAATGGAACCTGGTTCTTCTCTTTACACAGCAAGTGTTCAACTTAGTCTTGCTCTTGGAATCACTGTTCTTCATAGTCTACATCCATTGTTCAGTCTATGCTCATATATCATATTCCTTCTGAAATGTTATGGAACTAAAACATGGGATTGATTCAAGAAACATTTCTGAATTTCCTTCTGTTATTTATTTATTTATGAAATTTATATGGCTCAGCAAATGACTCATAGCTGGAAAATTACTGGAGGACGAATTCCTAGAAGAATTTAAATATGTAAAATTGGTGCCCTGGTAAACTATTAAAATTGTTTAATAGTAGTTGTATCTGCAAACCATTTATATGAAACTAATAATTTTGATAATGGCATGTAAATAGTGTCAGGAGGAGAAACAGAAAAATCGATTGGCTAAAAGAAAAATGACTTGGCAATGAAGTAAGACAGATTAAAAGAGATTCTGTCATCCATTTCCTGCTTTTAAAGTTACAAGTCCTTCCACCCCTGCTTTACCCATGATGGGGCACATTTCTGAAGATGTGCTGAAATCCTGAAAGATTTCCAGGATCTTGGGTGAAGTGGTTTTGTGTCATGTTGCTCACTCAGAGAAACTTTTCATATTAAATTATGTACAGTGAGGTCAATGATGTGCAATCCTTGGTGCTCTCTGAACTTAATTGTTTGCTTGCAGACATTTCATTACTCAACTAGATAATAGTTTTTGGATGCCAATCAGTGGTGGGATTCAAATTTTTTTACTACTGGTTCTGTGGGCATGGCTTGGTGGGAATTGCAGGGGAACAATATTGTAATGTCAATGTCTGGAATACTCTACCTGACTGTGGTTTCTTCCCCAAACCCCAAAAACTTTAACCTTAGACTGTCTACTATTGACCTCACCCCTTTCCTAAGAGGTCTGTAGGGGGTGTGCATAAGCGCACCAACGTGCCTACCATCCCTGTCCTATTGTTTCTTTTTTTTCTTATTCGTTTCCATTTCATGAATTCAAAACCATGTTTATACTTATACCTGTTATCTAATAATCTCTTGACAAAATAAAATAAATAAATAAATACATTTTCTGGTTCTCTGAACTACTCAAAATTTCCACTACCGGTTCGCCAGAACTGGTCAGAACCTGCTGAATGCCACCTCTGATACCAATAAGCATATATTGAGAATATATTAATAATTATTAGAAGAAAACCTTGAGGTATTCTATAGCAAATCACAAAAGGTAGATGCAACATTGCAAACATAAATAGTACTATATGTGTGATTAAAAGGGGAAAAAATGGGGAAAATGGCTAAACATGGAGTTTGAAATTAAAAAAAACAATGCAGAATATTAATTAATAGAATTAAAGACAATTCTTTTTTGGTTGTCAATATGTTTCAAGTAAAGTAAAGTAAAGTAAAGTAAAGTAAATGGTTTAGAGTTTATTGCAGAAGTCAAATCCAGAAAGCAAATGCAGATGACTGATTCAGCAGGATTCATTAACTTCTTTATATACATAATAACATATGAGCAACATGTACAATACCAATAATAGATTCTTCCAATGTAACACAAGCAGTAGTTACAAGCAAAACACAAGCAGTAGCTTCAGAGATCAGAGCAGATTAGTTTCAGTTCTCAGCACAGCACTCGGAGCTACAGGGCCACGCCCAGGCTCCTTCAGTTTCAGTTTCTAATTCAGCTCTCATTGGCTAATCTGTTCCTATGCCATTATTACCATGTCTCTGCCAGTTCATGAATATTCTGACAGAATGAACACATGTAATTCACCAGATAGACAACTTAAGACTCATGGTGTCATTTTATTCTTCTCAAACATACAATCGATGGAAAAGAAGTGAATGTTAGGGATTCATTTGTTATTTTAGGCTCAAAACCTTGTTAGCTAATATTTAAATATACTTTATATAAGATTCTCTGAAATTTAAGTCAGACTGATATGAGTCTGGTAGAATTTCGACTCCAGGAATTCTATCATTATTCTCAGTTTAAGACACTGAGCCATCTTCATAGTCCATAATGCTAAGAGTACAGTTTGGAAGAACTTTAGTTAATCCTATTATGGGATTATGGTTCTTACTTTATTTTTTTTCTTTTATTTCACCAAAAGGTTGTTTAGGGAATTGACACACAGTAGATGTTTCAATTAAAAACTGGCAAAATCAATTGCTGCATATTTGTTTGGTAATGAAACAAAGCTTGTATTTGAAATTCTTGAAGGGCAGAATTTTCCATTCCTTTAATAACATTTTTTTTTATTTAGGAAAAAACAATTAATAAACAAAGTCAATCTTTTTATCCTAAATCCATTGAGGTTAAAATAGATTAGTATTCATACAGTTTTTGTTACATATTGAAAAGCTAAACAACACATTTTATTTCTAACAGCAGGAGAAGAATGAAGAAAACAAAACTTAATTACATTGGTGATCTTAGGACTTGGGAAGAATTGAGAAACACCAGAAGTCCTGTTGAAAATTTCTAGATTCAGGACATTTGTAAGTTAGTGAAATTCTCAAAGGACTGAAAGTTACTGTAAAACAGCATGGAACCCAAATTGTTTTATTTCTAGAGTTAAAAATTTCAAAAGAAGGCAGCACAAACAGAAAATAGATTATTATTTTTATCATGGATTCATTATATCAGATTCATTTTTTATTCATGTTATTACATTACTATAATAATACAGATTTAATTTTATAGAGCTGTAGGCATTTAGGTGATAGCAGCTGTAATACCCTGTAAGGGCTAGATGATTTAATTTAAATCATTCTAACCGTATGGAAGCTGTTGGGATTATGCTGAGTCGTACCAACTAAAAATCTGACCTCCACAATATTTTATGTATTTTTCCTATGAAGTTTTTTCTCTCCTTCCTTTTCTCATTAAACATTTATTTAGAAACAGCAGTGTACTAGGCATTGTATGGGATGCAAAATTAACATGACTTGGCCCAGTAGGTTCAAGAAGAAAAGCTAAGATTTTTATGCACTCCTATTTAATTTCATTGAATTTATGGCACTTTGACCAAATAAAATCAGAATGCAAGTAATATGGACAATATACAAAACAATGAAACAGAGCAAGATTTGTTATAGGAATTAAAAATGGAAGTTGACTGGATAATAGAAAGGACACTCTACACCAGATAAAATATGAAACAAGGCAAAATGTTTGATGTGTAAAGTAATAAAGTCAATTGGTTGATCAAAATTTTCAGAGGGATTGAATTTAAATTGGTTTTATTTCATTGAAATAAATGGGAGTGAAATTAGTCATGACTGGAATCACTCACATCAGCATGTAGTTTCTATAGGACTAAATGCAATATGAGGAAAATAGAATTCACTATGATTTTATCTTCCCTGCTACGTTCAGCATCCACCAAATCTTGTGGCATGTTATTGCAATAGTACAAAAGGATAACACTGGATAGAATCTTTTTTTAGATAAAGATATATGACTGCAAGAGGAAGATATTAATTTAGTCAAGGCATTGGAGAGAAATTAATCATTTGCACTATCAAATTTTAACTGCAATCACTTTCAAGAGAAAATGATTACCTCACCAAAGTTATTAGTCTATAGATATAATGTTCCAAAAGAGAGAGAAGAATTGCTGGTAATGAAGTAGGCATCATAACATTGTGATGCATCTTCTGCCCTTTATGTACTAGTTGCTTGATGTTTCAACACAAATATGAAATGCCAGGGCTTGCATCCCAACATGCACTTTGCCATTTGGCTTCTTTATACCTCAGAACCGATACTTGTCTACTGATGTGCAGAATGCATCTGATTTGCTTTTCATAACTATCTAAATCATATTTCTAATATCGTTCTGTGAGCAGTGCATGTAAAAATCACATTATAACTATACAATAACATAAAACAGCTATTTTCTGTATAAAAAAATTAAAAACTAGGAAAAATAAAGCACTTTAGCAATGACTAAGAATTCTATAAACATGTTTTCTAAGACTTGGGAGAAACTTTTAAAAAACTTAACCAAAATGATTATAAAGAAGATATTGAGTGAGCCTTATAGCATATGGGTTTTGCCACCAAAAAGTTTGGGGTCTCTCTTCACTGATAACTTCTCTTTGTGATTCATTTGCTGAGAGTACTCTCTGAGCTACTGCAACAGCTCTATTCAGTTTCCAAATCAGACTATTTTCATACATACAGTAGCTCTATGCAATCAGCAATTTGCAATACAATCCATAGGTCTATAACACAGGAGTTGGAACGTATATATTTTTACTTATTTTTATATATTGCTTTGATATAAATTTCTCCATGTTCTAGAGCGCGGGAGAGCTATCAACAAATTGCTGTGCAATCACAAAAGGGCTATAGTCTTAGAACATGCTTATCTAGTCTCATTCTCAGGAATAATCTAAATGAAAATATGTGGTACTCATCTTCTTCAGCCAAGCTATGAGAAGGATCTTAAAAATGGCTAAAATTTTGAAGGACTTTCAAAGTTAAACTGACTTTACTTATTTTTTTAATTCATAAAATAAATGATTAAATGTACACTATAAGTTACTCTTCCATAAACTACTTTTTTTTGTCTGCATAGGGCGACATGTTTGATCCAAGCTATCCAGATGGAGTTCCTGGAGAAACCCAGATTGTGTATGGGAGAATCTGTGCCCAGAACAAGTAGGATGATTACTTTAGCTGCATTTTTCATTTTCTGTTGTAACTGCCAACACTGTGAAACACATCACTGAAAGCAACCCTTTAATGATTCGTGTTTGTTTTCCTTTTTTTCCCCTTTTGAGCATTGTACATCTTGTTTTGTTTTTTGCTTTCAACTCTTTCTGATTATTTTCATGATGAGAACTATGCTGGAAAGCATTCTATATTTGATGTTGATGCCCTTGAATGAATTCATTTAAACTGATAGAAATCCATAAACATAAAAACCAATATTATTTCATGTGTAATGTTGTCATTGTGGCAGGCACAGAATCTCATATCTGCTGGAATTGTTTCTCCTAATGCACAAGTTACCCAAATGCATTACAGATGATTTTTTTTTTTTCAACTTTAACCCTCTGCTCGTACACACATTAAACATTGCAGGTTAAATGCTCAGAAGAGAAAGTAACCAATTTTATTATCCAGTTTATAGGCATTTTCTAAATTCTTGTAATTGACAACTTTAAAACAACAGCAATATTTATTCAAAAAACTTAGCATAACACAGTTCATATATCAGTATGCTATTCTAGGAAAAGCAAGCCAGAATCTGTCCACAACATAGTGAATAAAAATATTGTAATCCCAACATTGCAATTCTTTCAATGTACTGAATCCTTTATTTATGCATCATGTCGAATATGTTAAAATACAACAATTAAAAATATAAAGATAGAAATAACTCTGACTTTAAAATTTCCAGCATTTATTAATCTACTCCTTTTGTGACAAGCATCGTTAGGTAGGCATTTAATTTTTAAAAAGTATCACATAAAAGGTAGTTTAATTTTATACCAAATGTCAAAGTTGTTCATTTTTTTAAAAAAAGAGCTATCTGAATTGCGAAGATTTAGGTTTTTTTATCATTATAATTTTTTCCCAGACACATGAACTGCTACTTTTATATAGCCTGTAATTATGAACTTGGTATTTTGCAGGTGTCCTACTGACTGGTGGTAGGGTGGGGGAAGCAGAGAGGGAATCTCCATTTTTGAAATTATGGGATGCTGCTTTGCAATGGCAGAATTTAATCTGCTCCCAATTTGTGACAGCTTTCTGCATTAGGAAAAGATTTCAAATCCTCTTGAAAATTAGGAATCGAGGAAGGTTTTTTTCTTGGCTTCATAAGCCCAATGCAATTAAGCAGCAAGTGACTGTATGCCATATGCATTTATTGCTCTTCTTAGCATGTGTTACTTTGATGTGTTAGCCTGGAAAACTAGCTCTTTTTCTTGGGCAGCCTTCCTCCTGGGTCTTTATACTGCTTAGCAGTTGAGTGCAGACTTTGAAACACAGCCTAATTTAGAGGCAGATGCTGCAGCTGCTACTGTCATTTCAGTGGACTCCCCCCTTCCCCATTTTTGCTTTGATGTCTGCTTAGAGCCATTGTGGTTGCATTCAGTACTTTGGCTTTTTCTTCCCCAATTCACAAAATAAAAACTGTGCAATTTTTAATCTGTATGTTTTTCCTCCCAAGTCTTGTTAAAGAAAATCCGCTCATTTAATACATAATGTATATTTTTTTCTGTCTATATATTGCTGCATACACTCTTTTATAACCACACGAGATTGTCTTTTAAAGAAGGAAATATATATGTATAAATAGTATACAGTATATTCAGTCACTCATTCATTCACTCACTACTCACTCATTCATTCACTCTGTATGATGATCAGGGAATGGCATTCTTTGGCTGATATGGTAGCTGTTCAATATGACCTAAATCCTTTATGAATTATTAGTCAATTTTCCATGGGATATATCAAGACTCACAGCATATATGCTGCTGATGCTGGGTTTTCACTTTAGCTGAGTATACATAGAGATTTTCTTTGTACAGAATGTTCATACAGATTGCTATTTATTGTACACATGCATTTTATGTCTAATGGGATCCTTCCCAGACTGATTCAGAGATTAAGCTGCCTTGCAATGGAGATGTGTATGGAGAGATTATATTATTTGCTCCTTGTGAATACATATAGCCACAGAGGCCTTTATACAATGGATTACAAAAGTGATATTATCATCACATATGGCACCCATGTGTACATCATTCACATTGAGGGAGTTATTCATAAAAACGGCACTACCTTGCTATTGCTTTCCAGATCCATTGAGCACCCTGTTGATTTATGGAAAGTGGAAATGACTTCAGTAGGGACATGCAGATTAGGCTAAATCTGCTCCAGGTTGGTATTGCAAGACATCATGCATTATTCTGTTCTGTTAATAGTTTGTCTTTTTTCTCTCCCCAGTTTCTTTCCTTTCCTTTTTTTTGCACTGTTTTAAAAATACTAAGAACTCTTTTTTGTTGTGCAGAACTTTTCCTATTAACATAGAGATCTATATGTAACTTTCTCTAACACATACTTTTAAAGCATAACTATCTCTTGTATGCTTTTTTCAATGCAGCAGTACATTCTTTTTATAGTTATTCCAAATACACTGTCTTTTTAGTATATACTGTCCCCAAATGTTGAACATTCAAGAACAGAATGAAAGATACATGTATTGTAGATACCATTTATTCCAACAGAGGGAAGTATCTATAGCTCAGCACTGAACTATGAGGTTCTTGTTGCTCTCTGTTGTTGATTATTTGCCTTTAAACTATACCCCCATCAATACTGGCAGGACAAATTGCTGGATAGCTGCCCAGAATCATTTGGTTGAGTTGGGCAGCTATAGAAATTGAAAAATATATAACAGTAAATAAATAAACAGGCAGCAAACTTCACTCTCACTTGATATTTCTTAGTTGGATAATGAAATGTCCACAAGCAAACAATCATGCTCAGAGAGCACCAAGATCTCCACATTCCATTTATTGTTGGCCATTTGTGCTGTGACTGAGATAAATTCACTCTTAGATAAATCTGTGGCAGATTTCTTTTACAACCCTTTGTCTTGAGTGTTCCATAAAATTGCTTCCTCACCCAGCAGATAAAACTCTTTATCATTTTGGTCTACACTTGAGCAGAAGCCAGTGTGACTCTAGTTTACATATATGTAGAATGCATATGGAGAAAGACCTGTAATTCCTTTGAATGAATTCAAAGAACAGGTTTGCTTTGTGGCAATAATGATTCTGAAGAAATTACTCTTCCTGCTATGATCACACTTTTTACAAAAGAGCTTTCCCATGTGCTTCAGCAACTCTTATTTCAAAGAAAATTAAAGTATGCCTTCACACAGACTACCAAACTCACCACCATATGCACTGACCATACCCACGCCTGATTTAGCAAAGAGAAAAAAAGTTGTGATATATCACATGATGCCGTGACAACATGAGTTTGACACCCCTGCTTTAACAACTTCAGTAGACATTCTTAGAATAACATTTTTTCACTATTAGAACATTGTTTTTGTGCTTTTGACTCCTAGCAACTGAAGTTTTCTTATTTTATTTATTTATTTATTTGATTTGCCAATTGTTTTGACAAGATTTTGGAAGTGGTTTGTCATGCTTTCTAGAGATGAGAAACTGATTGGCCCAAGGTCATCCAGCTTCCTAAAATTGGTGTAGAACTTATCTCAGTTTCTAGTCTGGTGCCTTAACCAGTACATCAATTTGGCTTTTTGTTTTAATTCATAGATCAGCCTAAACTGTTCATCTGATGAACAATTTAAGATGATTTTGATGCATTCGTCTTTTGAAAATGTTATTCTTCATTGAAAAGATTAAAGAAAAAGATCTAAAGAAAGAAAAGTTGGCATCATTATATGAAGTTATAGTTTCTGATGGAAAATATATTATCTGAGTTAAGGTTTGTTGTTGTTAGGAAACTGGAACCTATCAGCAAAAGTTTATTGAAGCTCTTCTCAGTCATTCAAGGATTTCTGAACTATCTGCTCCTAAGTTCATTTACTGATTCATTTATTTACATTGGAAAGATTCAGTGTGATTTTTGCGTTAGAAAAACATAGGATTTCACTATTAATAACTTATTTCATCTTCTGAAATAAGGCATTGAGTATGGAACATCATTTAAACCTTGATATCTGCTTTTGACTAAATTGGCTTAATTCTTTTTTAAAAAAATATTCAAATTAATATTGTCATTGAAAGATCAATCAACAAAAAAGAAATTGAGTAAAACAATTACTTTCTGACTCCTACAGCACTACTATCGTATTAATGATAACTTCTTATATTCCCATATTCCAAAGCTGATAGTAATTTACATATAAGAAATGGCAATTCTGAAATATCTGAAAGAACAGAGCTTCCAATTTATTGGAAGTTGGCAGCATCCTATTTTGTTTTACCCAGTTAGTTTGCTGTTTGATTTGCATAAAGAATATGATGAAACCCAGGGTCTTTGACATGGTGACACCCCTTAGTAAAATAGAATTCTGTGGTTGAAAGCTGTAATTCATTGGAGATAGGTAATGAATTAAAATGAATACATAAAAATAAGAAATAATACATATCAGACCTTCATATTTTATTGCTCAGAATTAATTAAAATACATAGAGGTAGCAATAGGCATGAAGCTCTTTCTATAAGACCTTGATGAAAAGTAATTCAGAAAAAATAAACAGATTAGCCAAATGTTAATCATAAAATTCAAAAGAAAAGAAAGACACCAAGCAAAATGTGATTATTGTGCTTGTGGATGTTTATAGCACTGTTTCAGAGGCTCACACACATATTTGTTGCCTGACTTTTTTAGAAAAGGTCAAATTTTGAGTAATTGTTTGATAGTATAATTAAGCTTAATTAAGAAGTAATTCCAGGAAGACTGAACTGTTATAGCAGTGATTTTGTGGGGATAGGTTAATGGGAAAAGTTAGTTTTTAACTCCTTTACCAGTTTTTGCTTTGTGTAGTACAAAAGACAATAAATTTAGAGACTCAAAAGATATGGCTCATTCATTGGACCAATTGAAGTAACTGGTCAAAGGTTTTCAGCCCTGAAAAACAGCAGAAAATCATAGAAGACTAAAGCCACTGCAGCTGTTGTTTTAAAAGTATAATTTCATTTTTAATATTATTTTCCTACTATTGTATTTAAAATAGTGAACACTAATCTTATCAAATTAAAAATAATACATATAAAAGTACTTGAAAAAAGCTTTCACTTGTTTGTATCATATTTCTATCTATCACTCCTTCTGCTAAGTCTTCAGGCTTTTTCACCACTTCAATTCACATGAAACTTTCATTTCACCTACAATAGATGTAAACATCTACCAAATCAGTCTGATCTTCATCTGCAATGAAGGAAGAAGATAGAAGGAGGAGGCCAGAGTATTCTTTCTGGACATATAGATGCATGTTGGCAGTGTCTTGTCTTATATGATAATTTCCCTGTAAAATATAGTGAATGTGTATGTTCTTCATAACATATTTACAGTTTGAAAAAAAAATACAACCATTCCTTTTACTAGCCAAAGATTTTGACCTGTTGTCGTTTTTATTAAAGCTTATGTATTTAAGCTGTTGCTCTTCCCTAGGTATAGAAATAAAATCTAGATGTAACAGTTAAATATGGATTGACTTACGAATGAATTAATCATGATGAAAATATCAGGGCTCCAGGAATCAAAAACAATACATGCAATTATTTAAGAGGAAATTTGATTATTGTTTTTAATCTGTAAACAGAATCTTGTCAGACTAAAGCAACTTTCCAAATTTTCCAAGCTTCACTGCTTTTTTGCCCTCTGGAAAACAACCCCTCTCTTTTGGGAATTCAGACTACATTCACCACAGAAAGATTCAATAGAAGAAACTATAAATGGTACAATTTACAAACTATAAAACCATAAAAGATTAATGAAGCAAAGACTATAAATAAAATAAAAGAACACACAAATTGACGTACATCAACACATCTTTATTCAAAATATTATCTTGGAATACTCAAGGAACCTAAACATATTCAAGAGACATGCAACTTTCTTAAACAAATACAATAACAATTCATTTTGCTTAGTCTGGACAGAGAAGAATGTAGGAAGTGTCTTGTGTTACCATTTTTGTCCCATTCCTAATGATTTCAATCAATTATTATAACATAGTCACGCATCAGTAAAATCATGAATTTCAGTTAAAATATATTTTTGAATGTTGAAAACAATAAGAATTAATGATAGACAGACATCGATGAATGGATGGATAAACATACAGACAAACAAGGCACTACATGGTAATGGAAATATCACAAATTATATATACATATTGATGCAGGTCCTGAAATTTAACTGGCAGTTCAACTAGGCCCTTAGCAATCTGAATATGAGTTGGTTTTATTAATCTAACATCCATTATTGGGATGAAAACTTCTTTTATTTCCATCATACATATACTGTTCTTATCCCCTTCATGGAATGTTACCTGAAGAGGCTTGCTCCTATCAATATTGCAAAAAGGAAAGTTTGTTGTTCCAAAGACATTCTAGGATATATTGATGACTCTTCCAAACACACAGATGGAAGAATTAAGAAACAGGATAAAGTTGATACTGTCAAAGCAGAAATATTCACAGCATCACATGCAAGCCACTTCATCACAATTGTCAAGATTTTACATTGACATTCTAGGAATCAGTGAAGTAAAATATATAGGAACTGGTCACCTCACATCTGAGGAAAATCAGAACAACAGATTAAAAAAAAAAAAGAATAACCATCAAAGTCAAAGTCAGAGCTTAGATACAAACTTCCCAATGACAGAATGACTTCAATTTAAGTCTGAGACAAACCATTGAATATTATAATAGTCCAATAAATGCTTGAAGCAGAGATGCATAGGATGTAGAAATTGAACAGTTCTCTAGTGACAAATACAGTACTGTAAAATACATCATTCTAATGATAGGTGAAGAGATTGCTAAAGTTGAATGCAAAATAGCCTTATAATAATGAAGATTATTTGACTTTGCTGTACAAAATATAACAGGCTGCATACCAGTAAGAGTTCTGTTGGGGGGGGAAATCTTTATTGCAAATAACTCTTTCCACCACCTAAAGACAATTCATCAAAAGATGCAACTCAAAAAATAAAATTGTTTACATGTTCTGCAAGGATGGAAAACTTCTATTTAGTGAGCAGAAAAGAACTTGATCTTGACTTTGTCTCAGATTACTAATTTCATTTTGTAGAATTATAACACTCAAGAAAATATATAAAGCAGAACATGGAGAAACTGTGTGGTTCATTTTAAGAGATTAGTATTCAGTTTAAGTTTAGATATTTATACAATATGTAGAATATATCAAGAGAAGTTTTGGATTGGAAAAATGAAAAACTGGAATTAAAATTTCTAGGAAAAAATCAATAAATGATACAATTTTTATGGCTGGAAGTTAGGAACTTAAAAAAATTCTTACTGAAGGTAAAATTAGTCTATTTTAATGCCTAGCTGTCATTCAGAGATCTTTAGGCACAAAGAATCAGGATGAAATATTAAGTTGTAGTACAGATGATTTATTTTATAGTCTTGCTATATACAAGAATCTAATCAACTAACAATAAGTGCGAAATAAATATTGAAGTAGCTTGAACTTTGCATCACAGACAAACTGAATAATGGGCTTTTAAAACTCTGGACAAACCTTTAGATACCAGTTCCCTAGCTGAGAATGGGGATAGGGCAGGCAGAACTACTGGATTTCTTGAGTTTCTGGTGGGTTTGTTTGTTTGTCTTTCTAGTCTAAACCATTACTATTTGAAATTGACAATTTAGCACTTAATACTAGCTTAAGGAACAAAACACTATGTATGAAGTTATATATCAACATGGTGAAATTAAGGATGGACTGCAAAGCTAGAAAGACATAGAAAGCTAGAACAATTAGTGATAGTATAAAATAAACTATATTTCCTTCTTTTATATGATGTCTACAATTTCTTTTAGTTTATTATTGCATGGAAATAAAATGATGGATATATATGTAGGCATGTGTTATGTTTGGTTAAGCATAATGTTTTCAAGATGAAATGACATTGTTGTTTCTAATGTAAGTATATAAGTAAGGATAGTATAGACCATAAAGGAAAAAGGAAAACAAAATGAATGTTCTTATAGTTTGCCATGACCTGATACTGGGCCGCATTCCTCTTGGAACTGGGCCGTACAAGCAGCAGGCAAGTATGCATGCACAGCTCCATTTTCACAAGCAGTGGGCACTTTGACGTGCACATCCATCACTCAGACAAATAGAGCTTTACACACACGTGTCTGCTGCTCACAAAAATGGAGCTGCACTTGCCACTCACACAGAACCATTTCCTCTCCCCTTCCCCCTGCCAGTCATCAAAGCCAGAATGGTTGGAGACCACTGTCCTAGAGCATAACATGAACAGCATCAGCATTGACAAAAATCACTTATTTAGTTAATTGCCAGTTAATTTCAAAAGGCAACATTACTTGGAATAGGTTACATCCTGAGATGATACCTTTAACACCATTAAACAAGAACATCTATCCCAGGTCCTTTGGAAGGAGTTAATAACTGGTTGATTGCATGATAAACCATAATAATTTGTCTATAATAAAAAATAATAATAACAGCTAGTGAGAGCCATAATGATGAGTACAGAATATTAATATTGGTGGCCTTTAGGAAACTGAAAATATTACTGGAGTGCTTTCATTTTTTTAAAGTTATTTCTGCTTAAATATGACTTACATACAAACATTGGTTTCATTGAAGAAATGTTTTAAAATTGATACTACACATTCAAAATTATCTCATCCAAAATTCACAATAATTGTGTTTTTGTGTCTAATAATTTACACATTATTTTTGTTTGTAATAGCTTCTTCAAAATGAAATGTTCTTAGCGATATGCAGAAATAAAACTATCCTGTAAATTTGATTAGTTGTCTAAACATGTTATTCCCATAAAGCAGACTTATATCTGATTATTCTCAGGCTTAAGGAAAGTGAAATGTAAAGGCAGTGGAAGTTAGGATCATACATTCCCTCTGTAACCAAAGCGGATTTAGAGTTAATGGGTTTGCAGCATAACATACTATCCTAATCTGACGATTCAGCAGCTGCATAATGCAGCAACATAATTTATTAATGCAATATGTACATTCCTGTTATAATAAAAGGACTGTTGGAGTTTCCTTTAATTCGTCATAGGAGCACCCTGTAATTAGTAGCTAAGCCAATATTTCAGCATCTTCAAATTTGAGATGTTTGGTGTCTCTGGCTCTGAATAAGATCTATTTATTCAGAGGAAGCTCTATTTTATCTCTACATCACCAGAATATAATTATGAATAATATCTTTTTGTATTAAGAAGTGCAGTTGTGCCCAAAGTAGTAAAGAGAACAAATGAAGTTGCAAGTAAAGCTGCAAAAATAGGAAAAATATTTTGTTATCTTTAATTTCTCAGCTCTGTAGATCAAACTGCATTTAACATTAATTGTATAAATATATAAAACCTCTAATGTTTTATTTATTTTTCCCCTCTCTAAAAACATCTGGGAGGGGACAATTGAGATTGACCATGACCTGTAGAGAGAGGGGAAAAACTCCTACTCCACTTATGCCCCCTGCAAAAATAGCAATTAAGCTGCCATTAGCCCCAGGAAAAACCTTCTATTGTATGATGATGTCACACTGAGCCTAAATGTGTTAAATTTTTTTTTTTTTTGCATTTTTAGTCAGAAACTCATAGCAATTTATCTAATATTGGAAGTCTCCTGCGAGGCTGCTGTTAGGAAATTACCTATGTTCTGTTTATTTTGCCAAAATAATGGTGATTTTAAATGAAGTCAGTTCACTTTGAAAGATGCTGCTGCACAATTACAACTCCCAGCACTGTCACCATAAGTCCTACCAGTGTGCAAAACTAGAATGAAAACCTCAGCAACTTCCAGAACACCACCAATTCTGAGTCCTACTTTAAAATCTACAGTATTAACTGATTAAGGCAACTTTTCCTATCTTGTGTGTCCTTTCTGCAAGATATATGTGATATGTTGGAAACTACAACTGTGTCATGCCCCTGGTGGAGTCTGACTCTGAGGAAGAGGAGGAACAGCCAACAGGGAGTGGGAGGGTGGCTCCAGAGGTGGTGGAGGAGGCTGGGGAAGGGCAGAGGCCGGCTGAGCAGTCAGAGGAGGATCCAGGTCCATCCCCTATCCATCCTAGGTCACGCAGGGAGGAGAGGATCAGGGATAAGTGAGGTCTACTCAAGAGGAGATTACCATGAACCTCCTCATGGCTTGCAGCTGGGATCTATGTATATAAGTTTGCAACTATGCAGTTAGAATTTGCAGGAGTCAATTTAGTGTTCACCTTGAAAGAGGTTTATCTTTGCTGGCGTTCTTCCCATGGACTTTTCTCGGTTATTTTCCTGGAGTTTATAATTAGTTATCTTGGCTTGCTTCGGAACTCTCATCAATGTGGTTTGTTTTGGTTTTCTGTTTGCCTCATTATTTACTTTTGTGACTTTAAACTGTGCCAAATAAAACAGTGAAGTTAAGTTGAAGGCCTGAACAGACTTTAATATATGTTTTGGGCTTGGGGTTATTTTGAGAGACTACGGGTCATCACATTTTGACTCCTGCCACCCCTTCAGCTTATTTTTGCTTTTTGTGGAGTGACCATGGATCAGCTCAGAGCAGAGATTGCCCAGTTAACCCAGCAAGTGGCTCTTTTGACTGCACAGGTGGCACAAATGCAAGCTACCCGGCCACGCCAAAAATGCCCAGTGGCAGTGCCAGGTAAATTTGATGGTTCGCTGGCCCAATTTCCAGCATTTTGGGGGCAGTGCCAGCTTTACATGAGCCTTCAGCCTGAGGACTTTCCCACTGACTGGGATAAGGTGGGGTTTTTGATTAGTTTCTTGTCAGGCTCTGCGGCACATTGGGCGACGCTTCTGCTGACCCAGCCCAACCAGGTCTTGGACAATTACGCCGAGTTTTGCTGTCAGTTTCAGGCCATGTTTGAGGACCCTGTTCGAAGCCAAACAGCACACAGACGTTTGAGAGAGTTGAAACAGAGGCGTGGCTCACTCATGGATTATATTGCTAGTTTTCGGGTGGTTGCTCAGGATGTAGAATGGAATGAGGCAGCACTATTAGACCAGTTCCAGGAGGGTTTGTCATCGGAGCTCCTGGATGAGTTGGTGTGCACTGAATGCCCTCACACCCTTCAGGAGCTCATGCATTTGTGTGTTCATATCGATGCTAGATTTCAGCAGCGATGGGTGCGACGATGGATGGAGACCGTATCTGTTTCCAGCAAGATGGCGCCCTTGGTGGAAGTGCCTTTGGAGGAACCCATGCAGTTGGGGGCTGGCCGCCCTCACCTTACTCAAGTAGAAAAGAATAGACATCGTCGTGATGGTTTATGCATCTATTGTGGCAATCGAGGCCATTTAGCAGCCAAGTGTCCTGTTAAGACGTCCACAGCAGCGATACCTGCAGTGGTGGGAAACGTGCATTGTTCGGCCTACGGGGGTCTGCAGGTTGGGGTGTAAAGTCCATAGGCCCACCATCTTCACCAACTGTGCCATCCTTGCCACCTTTGACATCTCCACCAGTCGCTATTGGTGAAGCATCTTGTGCTGCCAGCAAGTGTGTTCGTGCCTGGTGTGGGTGCGGTGGAGATCCCAGCTTTGGTCGACTCAGGAGCCACAGCCAATTTCATGGACGTTCATTTTGTCAAGCAGTGGTTCATTCCTCAGCAACAGGTATCCCCACCAGCAATGGTGGAGATGATTGATGGTCGGCCCCTTCGTTCGGGACTTGTGGTTGCTGCAACCAAACCCCTTTGCATGTGTATTGGGCAGCATGTGGAGGAAACCGTGTTTTACGTTGCCGCAGTGCCTCATTTTCCAGTGGTGCTGGGTTTGGAGTGATTACAGGCCCATGATCCACAGATTGTCTGGTCGTCTGGAGCTGTGCAGTTCCTTGATAGGAAATGTGCCAACCATTACTTGCGCTCCTGTGCAGGGAGTGTGGCTATGCCTGTGGACCTGGATCTACCTGTGGCGTTGGTGGACTTCGCTGATGTGTTTGGGGAGAAGGAGGCGGATCAGTTACCTCCGCATCGGGCATATGACTGTCCAATCGACTTGTTGCCCGATGCAAAATTGCCGGTGGGTCAGATATATTCCCTGTCGGAACCGGAGTTGGCCGCGTTGTGGGATTTTATTGACAAGAGCCTCTGGAAAGGGTTTATCCAGCCTTCTACCTCCCCATTGGCTGCACCGGTGCTTTTTGTGAAAAAGAAATCAGGGAGCTACGTTTGTGTTGTGATTACCGCAAGTTGAAGGCAATCACAGTGAAGAATCGGTACCGGCTTCCTCTCATTCCTGAACTGATTGAGCAGCTTCGTCAAGCTAAGATCTTTATGGAGTTGGACTTGTGTGGGACCTACAATCTGGTTCGCATTCATGCAGGGGATGAGTGGAAAACAGCTATCTGGATGAGGTATGGGCATTTTGAGTATACCGTGATGCTGTGTTCATGCATTTCATGCATGATGTGTTCCATGATTTGTTGGATCAATTCATGGTCATATATTTAGATGACATTTTGATTTACTCAGACTCCCTGCAGGAACATTGGCAGCCTGGTGTTGCAACGTTTGCGTGATAACCACCTGTGTGCTAAACGTGAGAAGTGTCAGTTTGCACAAACCACGATTGACTTCTTGGGACATTGTATTTCACCTGCTGGTGTGGAAATGGACCCGGAAAAAGTTCAATCGTTGCAGGCGTGGGAACCTCCACAGTGGGTTAAGGATGTGCAACAACTGTTGGGGTTTGCGAAATACTACCGCACATTTATTCCCCGCTTTGCTGCCTTGACTTTCTAATCTGCTCAAGAAGGGGGAGAAGTTCCATTGGGGTGCTGAGGAGCAGGCAGCTTTCGAGGTGTTGAAAGTCGCCTTTGCTTCTGATCCTATCCTCAAACATCCTGATCCAGGCCAGCCATTTGTGGTGGAAACAGATGCTTCCAATGTGGCTGTTGGTGCAGTGGTCCTCCAGGCCTATGCTCCAGCAGGTACCTTGTTCCCATGCACTTATTATTCCTGGAAGTTGTCAGCTCCAGAGCGCAACTATACAATTTGGGACAAGGACCTATTGGCGGTTAAGGTCACTTTTGAGACATGGCGGCACCACCTCGAGGGAGCTCATCACCAAATCGAGGTTCGGAGGGATCATCGCAATTTGGAACACCTACGTACAGCTCAGACATTGAACCAGCGTCAGATGAGATGGTCCTTATTCTTTGCTCGATTCGATTTCTGGGTGACCTATGTTCCGAGTGGAGGGAATCAACACGCCAATGCCCTATCTTGGAAGCCCGAGTATACCTGAAGGGAGGATAAAATCTTGCCCCGGACGGTGATTCTGTTGGAGTGGTTTGTGGCCACCAAGGAACCTGTGGACCTTTGAGTGAGGATTCAGGAGGCGCAGCAGCAGGACCCATTTGTGGCAGCTTGACGTCAAGAATTGGATGAGAATGGGAGACAAGAGACTCCTTCGGCATATATTGGGGACCTGTTGCAGTTCCATGATCACATTTATGTGCCCGGAGGTCCTCTTCGTGGCCTTATCCTACATCAATGTCATGATAGTCCGGCAGCAGGACACTTTGGGGTGTTCAAAACACTGCACCTCATCTCTAGGACATTTTGGTGGCCGAGACTTAAACATGATGTGTCAGGATATGTGGCATCCTGTGGGATCTGTCGCCAAGCAAAGTATGCTCCTGGTGCACCCCCTGATCTCTTGCAGCCCTTGCCCACACCAGAATGACCGTGGGGGGCAGTTTCATTGCATTTCATTGTTTAGTTACCACCATCGAATGGTGCCACAACCATTTTGGTGGGGGTGGATATGTTGACTAAAATGGCCCACTTTATTCTGTGTGCAGGTCTTCCATCGGCCAAGATAATGACTCAATTGTTTATCTCCCATGTTTTCCGGTTGCATGGTTTACCAAACCTCATGGTATCAGATCGGGGGGTACAATTTATGGCACGCTTCTGGCAGACCCTACTCGCGAAACTGCAGGTTCAGGCATGTCTGTCATCTGCTCATCACCCCGAAACTGATGGGGGGGGACAGAGAGAGTGAATGCTATTTTTGAAACTGATGGGGGGACAGGGAGAGTGAATGCTATTCTGTTTCAGCAATACTCAACAAGACAATTGGGTGGAAGTGCTGTCGGTGACAGAATTCACTTATAACAATGCTCAACATGCACCCACCCATGCATTCCCTTTCTTTGCTAACTATGGGTTTCATCCACAACTTTTCCCTTTAGTCCTGTCTGATTCCCCAGTTCCGGCAGTGGATACGATTTTGCAGGAGTTAAAAGCCATGCACCACATGGTCCGCGATGAGCCAAGGAAGGCTATAAACGGTTTGCAGACCGACATCATCTCAATGTTCCACCTTTAGCGGTTGGCGATCGGGTTTGGCTCTCTACTCGATATTTACCAATGACGCGACCATCATAAAAGCTCGATCACCGTTACTTGGGACCTTTTCCAGTCGAGGCGGTGATCAATCCTGTGGCTTATCATCTCTCCCTGCCATGGACCATGAGTATCCATCCTGTTTTTCATCATTCCCTGTTAGTCCCTGCCTTGGCCGACAGTCCGCATAGACCGGCTCCATCACTGCCAGCCCCAGTAGCCCCTCTGGGAGAGGAGAAGTTCGAAGTGGATAACATCCGAGATTCATGCCAGTTGCGGGGCCGATTTCAGTATTTGGTGGCATGGAAAGGTTATGGACCAGAGGACTTCACCTGGGTCGATGCCACTGATGTTCATGCTCCTCGTTTGGTCCAGGACTTTCACGCTCGGTTTCCTCAATGTCCTCATCCACCTGGTCCCGGGAGAAGGGGCCCTGCAGGGGGGATAGTGTCATGCCCCTGGTGGAGACAGACTCTGAGGAAGAGGAGGAACAGCAACAGGGAGTGGGAATGTGGCTCCATAGGTGGTGGAGGAGGCTGGGGAAGGGCAGAGGCCGGCTGAGCAGTCAGAGGAGGATCCAGGCCCATCCCCTATCCATCCTAGGTCACGCAGGGAGGAGAGGATCAGGGAAAAGTGAGTTCTACTCAAGAGGAGATTACCATGATCCTCCTCGTGGCTTGCAGGTGGGAGCTATGTATTTAAGTTTGCAACTGTGCAGTTAGAATTTGCAGAAGTCAATTTAGTGTTCACCTTGAAAGAAGTTTCTCTTTGCTGGCGTTCTTCCCATGGACTTTTCTCAGTTATTTTCCTGGAGTTTATGATGAGTTATCTTGGCTTGCTTCGGAACTCTAATCAATGTGGTTTGTTTTGGTTTTCCGTTTGCCTCATTATTTACTTTTGTGACTTTAAACTGTGCCTAATAAAACAGTGAAATTAAGTTGAAGGCCTTACCGGACTTTAATATATGTTTTGGGTTTGGGGTTATTTTGAGAGACTATGGGTCATCACAAACTGGATTCAAATGCCCTTTCTAAATTCTTTGCCAAACTGGTACACCATTCTTCTAAATTTCTCCAGGGAATGAAAACTAACAATTTCTCAAGAGCAAGTTTCTATCTTAGTAATGACATGACACTGTGAATGAAAAATCACCAAAGGAGCTGTTGCCTCATAAGTTAGATATATGATAAACCATGGACATAGTAAACTATTGGAGAGAGGGTTGAAAAAGAAAATACTTGATATTCTCTTAGGCCATCTCATAACATAATAAATTAAAGCCCTTTGGTTCTAAACTCACTAGCCAGCTAGAAGCAATGTCTAAATTTCTCTCCCAATTGTACCCTCCTTCATCTCACTTTAATAGAGAGATAATAACCCTAGTTTACCTTATCAGATTAGATAATAGTAGAAATATTTTGGTTGGATTCTAATTCTTCTGGGCATGACCTTCCCTGCAAAAAAGTGTCTTTACAGAGTAAGCGAAAAAATGTTCTGGTATCAGTGCTTCTGTGTCTCATGGACTGTCATCTAAAAGATTCTCTGAAGTAACTAAAAACATTGTGTTCCTGCCAACCTATGTATACATGGGGGGAAATCTTTGTTTTTCTTTGCTGATAATTTGAAAGGAGGAAAATTATTATTGGTGGTACATGCCAATATAATTACTTTAAATTATTATTTCATGGAGTAATTAGCTACTTAAAATTATTCTGACAAATAAAACAAAACTGTTCTTCACTTTAGTGGATTTATTTATTGGGAAGTTATTAATATTTTAGTTGAATCCTCTGTAGCCAAATTTAGAATTTTTAAAAATAAATACTATAACTTCCAGACAAGTGACTGAGTTAGCCTTTTCTGCAAAACAACCCTTTAAAGAATTGCAGCATTTTAGCAATTTTAATGGGTCATAAAATTTGATAGACTACAAATAATAATAATAATTGTCTCTGTAATTATTATAATGAACATATTTGCTGCCTTTACAATGCAGAGGTTAGGAACTCTGAAATAGAATGTCACATTTTCTGCCATAAATGTCTCATGTCTCATACCCATAAATCACAGAACTGGAAAGAACCCTGGTGATTTTTCAGTCCATCTCCCTGTCCAAAGCAGCTCGGCATGAAAACCAAAGATTAGTAGTATAGGTGAGGTTCTCATATGTACTTCCAGTGGAAGGTCAACATCCAATGAGGGAACAGAAGATTCTAGAAATAAACCCCTGTCTGATAGGATGATACCATAGAGAACGTAACCTAAAACCATCCCTATCTATTGGCCCTGATGGATTAAGTGCATACCTCTTAAAAAAGCTCTCCTCTGCCATAGCAGAACCCCTAAGCATTGTATATGAGATATCATTCAAAACCAGCTCCTTACCAAACCTATGGTCCTTAGCTATGGTCATCCCTATCTTCAAAAAAGGTGACCCCAGCCTGGTTGAAAACTACAGACCAATCTGTGTTGTGTCATGTGCAAAGTCATGGAATCAATCATTAACCAATTTATCACTCTCCACTTAGAGTCAAACAACCTACTCTCAAAAAAGCAATTTGGTTTCAGGAAAAAATTGTCCTGCAATCTTCAACTCCTACACTGCAAAAACATATGGACTACTCTACTTGACCAGGGTAAAGCTAAAACTAAACTCTTAAGGCATTTCTGGATTCTTTCATAAGTGGATTACTGTGTTCCTGTTAAACAGGCCACAAATAATAAAAATAGGGAGCGCTATATGCTCCAGTTAACAGCAGTGTCCCCCAAGGCAGCATTCTAGGACCCACACTCTTTATACTCTATATAAATGACCTTTACAATCACCTTATAAGCAACTGCGTCCTCTTTGAGGATGACGTAAAACTATTCAACACCACCTACAATGCTAGTATCCTTCAAAGCGACCTTGATTTTGTGTCAGAATGGTCAAACAATTGGCAACTCCAAATCTCGGCCAACAAATGCTCTGTCCTACACATTGGTAAAAAAAAATCAGTACACCAAATACAAACTAGATGGATATGACCTCGTTGATGATCCTCACTTTGTCAAGGACCTTGGAGTTCTCATATCAAATGACCTAAGTGCCAGAGCTCACTGTAACAGCATTGCCAAAAAGGCATTAAGAGTTGTAAATCTAATCTTACGAAGCTTCTTCTCCAGAAATATCAAATTGCTAACTAGAGCATGCAAAACTTTTGCAAGACCAATACTCGAATACAGCTCATCAGTCTGGAATCTCCACTGCATATCGGACATGAATACAATCAAGCGAGTCCAGAAGTATTTCACAAGAAGAGTACTACCCTCCTCTGCTCACAACAGAATACCTTATATCACCAGGCTTGAGATTTTGGGCTTGGACAACCTTGAACTACGCCGCCTACGGTTAGACTTAAGTGTAGCACATAAAATTATCTGCTACAATGTTCTCAATGACTACTTCAGCTTCAACCACAACAATACAAAGCACACAACAGATACATACTCAATGTAAACTGCTTCAAACTCGATTTCAGAAAGTACGACTTTAGCAACAGAGTGGTCAATGCCTGGAATGCACTACCTGACTCTGTTGTTACATCCTCTAACCCCCACTCCTTTAACCTCAAACCATCCACTATTGACCTCACCCCATTCCTAAGAGGTCTGTAAGGGGCGTGCATAAGTGCACCATCATGCCTATCGTCCCTGTCCTATTGTCCCCATTTATTCGTACCTATTTCCTGTATTCTTACTCATGTTTATACTTATACCTATTATCTTGTAAGCAATTGACAAATCAAATAAATACATAAAAATAAATAAATAAAACTTTACTTTAGCTACAGGAAGAGCTTCTGGCATGCGATAGGCTGTACTTCACAGGAACCAGATATATCGTGTTTGAAAAACAATTGGCTCAGCTTATTTAAATAGCTTTAAACTAAAACTGAAAGGGGAGAAAGAAAAATCTTTAGAAAACAAACCCCATGATAACCAAACAACAAGAAAAGGAATGATGAAATAGAAAGGGAACTCAGGTATAAAACAGAAAAAGTAGGAAGCAAGTTCAAGGTTAGCCATAAAGGGTTCAAATGCCTATACACTAATGCTCAAAGTATGGGAACAAACAGGGTGATCCTGAAGTTCTAGTACATAACCATGTGTATCAAAAAATAAAAACAATCCAGTTACTCATGGCTAGACATGGGCAGTTAGACGAAATACTCAAGTTCCATGACAAGACAAGCCCTTTCACAAACAGTTTCAACAGGGTAGTTGTGTAGTTGAGCACTCCAAAAACACACACACTTCAGTGTATGATCAGCTGCTGACAGGATGAACAATCCATCTATTTATTCATTCAGTGATGAAACCAATAGTATATATCCTATTAGTATTATAATGAATGGATGAAAGTAGAAGCATGATTCCTGAATGTGAATAATATGCAAAGCTAATTTGCTCATCAATTCACAGCTAAAGCAAGTTTCGAATTGAATCAATCCAATGAAGTTAATCCATGCATCAAAACAAGCTTTCAAATATGGATCAAGGTAGTATCTAAAAGAGAATATATGGGAACTTGTGTTCATGGAATAGTTGCTAAACTGAGATAGAATATATTGTAGATGATCAATACTGTCAATAAATTACAGCAATGTTATTTTTTATACTAGATGGGTACATAGATGCTGATAATTGAAATGTTGGATGTGTCACAAAGTCTTTGAAAGTAATTCACTTTACGACTGTAACCATAATGGAGCAAAAGCTGCAAAGCAGTTCCTTTCTCCCCTCAAGAACGAGACACTTCTAGAAACAGCAGTTCTGTGATTATTGAAGGTTGATTTTATGATGATGTGTCTTTTTACCGCTTTGGATTATCAGAGACCAATTTCATGCTGGGTGAATTCACTAATCATGCAACAAGGTAGCAATCAGATGGTGGGTAGGTGATTAGTTTGCTCCAGGTTTTTAGAGAAAGAAGCTGAAAACAAGGACTATGCGGATCACCTAATTGCCATCTGGAAATATATTTACTGTAAGGTACAAAATTGGTCACAGAAAGCCTCATGTTGGGCTAATTCAAAAGCAATTTTGATGTATATGAAACATAGCTGAAATGCAAAGTCAGGCTGGCTTTGCACTGTATTATATAGCATTCTGAGCTGCCCCGGTCATACATCATATTTGTTCTTTCAGGTTTCTGCATTTCTTTATATACTTTCCCCAAACAAGACATTTAAGTAAATCTCTTACATGAATATACATATGCATATGAAAATTGGACTTTATTGTGTTCAGAGAACTTTATTATAAATATAACAGTCCCAAAGCAGATATCTTTGCAAATATATTGGTAATCAGTTTAGATTATGTTTCAGTAGGAGTTTAAAGACAGTGATAAAGAGCATCCCCATCAAACACTTGGAAATTAATCTGGCAGTTTGACCCAGTAACCGACATGCATACTAAAACACTGATGTGAATTGAAAATAAAATAACCATGCTTGACAGATATAATAGTTTAAGTGATTTCAAATTAACCACATCCCACTGACCGCAAGTGAAGAATGTGTTCATTCTCCCGCAATGAAACATGCTCCAGGGACTCATTATCCAGAGTAGAGTAAGTAAAACCAGAGTGGAGTAATTGATGCTGAGAAGGAAGAAAGAATGACAGCTATTTAATGATTCTCAAACTTATACATAAAGATATCTCATGTGCCTAATGTATTATTTTTCTCTTTCCAAACTGGCCATATTATAACCTTGCATCTGTATTGCATAGCAAGTGCATTATTTGATATAGCTTTTAGGTTGAATGAATTACAATGCCCCTCCCGCCTCCCCAAGACATCAGCTGCTACATGGAAATTGCAAATAGCAAGCACCTTGTGCCATTATGATTAATTGTGGAGATATATCACATACCCAAGATATCTGTAAAAAGCAACCCATAAAGAATCCAGATTCTCTCTTGTTCAACCTATTTCTTAACCGATTTTTATTTTTTAAAAGTAAAGTTTCCCATAACTTCTATCCTAGATCCAGAGGGTATACTAATGGAGGAGGATTTCAAGAGTACTCTTACCCTTATAGTGATCCCACCTGGGGCAATGGCTAGAGTTAGTTGCAATTAAAGGGGCTAACTTATTGTCAAAGGATGTTCCCCCAAAATGTAATATACATTGTGTTCATTTTGATTCACTTAAAAGGATTTTATTCCCACACAGTTGATGCCATTCTTCTTCAATATAGTAACTATTTCACTGATTATTCAGGTAGATTTCAAGGTCATTTCTTCATATATTTTTTTCATTTCTAAATTGTCCATTAGGATTTATTCAAAATTGGAAAACCTGGGCTGCTAATATAGAACACTAGATAGTATTACCAATTCAGGTTATTGAATGAAAAGAATCAATTAAACAAAATAGATAATAGATGATTAGGGAACAGGCAACCTCTGGAATTTGTTTTCCACAACTTGTAAAGAAATAATGTAACTTTTGCATAAGCTCCCCTCTCTCCCTCCTTCCCTCCTTCCTTCCCCCCTCTCTCTTTAAGGCTGACTAGCACTGGGACAGGGAGCTCTTCAAGAAGCTGATAGTTTTCTGTCAAGGCCTAATTGCTTATCTGTTTCTGATACTTCACCATGAGAATGTGCAACTAATCAGAGTTCTAATTATGTTTTCTTTCTTTGATTTTGCCATTTCTGATTTTTGGAGAAGTATGAAACATTTTTGAGCTGGATATTGTCATGAGAAAATTCCTGGGAAGGGGAGGTTAGGTCCTCATCTCAGATTTATTTAGGCACATACATTTTTTTCACATTAAGAGGGCAAACTTAACATTTACCCAAGGGCTTCTATTAAACTTTAATTCTCAAATATATATTAAGGTGCAAGCATGAGCAGCTCCCAAGAACCAACTGCAAAAGAAGCATTTGGATAATTATGTTTGTGGAAGATAGAGAAATACCCTATTAGCTTCATCTGTGCACATTGGCTGCAGGTGAAATAAATGCAGTTTTCAGATTCAAGTGAAAATATCAGTCTTCCCAATATTGCTCTAAAAAAATTAACCAATTCTGTCTCTTTTCTTATGTGTTGTCCATTGCACCAGTGCTGTACACCTTAGGGCTCAACATGATCTCTGATAGGTTGTCACACGGTTCAAAATATTATAGATGAAATTCTTCCAGGAGCAGCAGCTGGCATATTTTGTAAGCTACATAGTTATTTGGCAGTGATGGGCTACACATGTGCCTCAGGTTTTTTTTTTTTTTTTTCAGATGGTTAAGCTTCTTTTTCTCCAGGCGCTCTCTCTTTCTCTCTTTTTAATTCATCTTTGATTGTGAGGAATTCATGCTCTACAATATATGTTTAAGCCCAAAGCCTAACAATTATTTTGCATTATCGCCTTTTAAAACCTTTCCATTATAAATAAGAAATTTGAAAGCTGGCCATTAATATGTTGAGTTGGAACATGTTATTTTAAAAAGGAAAAAAAGGCACATTAGTCTTTGAAATGCAGAACAAATTCTATTACTATATTCCCATTTCCAACAAAAAGCATGCTTTGTCCATACAATAAAAGAAATTAGAGATAAAAATGACTGGGAGGGCAATCTTTTCTAGTCTCCTCATTAATGTGAAATTATACCCTAGAGTATGCTTTCAATTGCTTTGTCCAATTTCTTTTCAGAGTATCTAGACAGACAATGGGTTCAGTTGTAACTCAACAAAAGTCAGTGCAAACATCTTTATTTCACTGCATATGGGAGCATGAGGATTGCATCCATGTTCTATATAGAAGAAAGATGCTCTTAGTTTCAGCCTGCCCACCTGTTGCTGAATGCTCATTCACACATTCCCTCCCCCCCAAGACCTAATCTGATTTCTTTGTCTCATTACACTTGTTGTGGCTGATGATATCTATTATCGATGTTCCCTTTTCCTTTCACAAAAGTTGTCTGTACAAGAGAAAATGTCACATTTGCTGCACTTGTGGCTCCTAAACAGCTAGTGCTGGAAACTGAATAGTGTAGATCATCTCTTGGCAAAGAGAAAATGGAATGAAAAACTCACTTATCTGCCTTCTGCCATGTGTTCCATGCTGACAACACTGAACAGTCATTGTCTCTTTATAGGGAAGAGACAGTCGTTCCATACTTTCTCTCTAAATGTAGTCTGCTATATTAAAATGTGTCATTCATTCATTTAGGCACGTCTCTCTTTCTGGTGCAGAAGTATGATTATCAGAAGATTTCAATATATTGTATACAGGACCTTGTCTGTTTCTATATAGAGAAATATATATAGATTGCTCTGTATATATTTCTTTAAATAGAATCAGAGAAAATCCTCTCCTATTATCTGGGTTTTGACAGAAGGTTAATAGAAAGAAGCAGCCCTTAAGAGGAATAAATTTTAATTTTAAAACAGGGTTTTAAAAGAATCAGTAACAATTTATGATGCGCTTTATGTAGATATATAACTTGTATGTATATCAGGCCTGAGTGGTTTAATATGATCCCATGGATGAGTTCATATGTAAATTCTAACAACACTGTGTTTGTTCAATTGACTCTTTGAAGATCTCTCCTGATATTTTTCTGAATCGAAGTTCATGCCCTAAGCCATATTAGATGTAATTAATCCATATATGACTATAATTGGAATTGATCTCCTAAACAGAATATAATACATAATTAGAGAAACTATATTTATTCTTTTTTATTCTTCACAACTTGTATAAATGACATACTTGCAAGTCATGGACTTTCCATGGTTATCTAGTTGGATATTACAGGAATGAGGTTAATGGACTACATAAGTCTGTTTGATCACATAAGATTATTCTTGTACTCTTAATAAAACATTTACTCCATCATTAATATATTTAGTTTTACTGCAACATATTTTCAAGAATATTAATTGCACTTATCTTTGGGGAAGAAATCCTATTATATAATTTTCAGCATAGGTTGAACCCAAAGATTTTAAAAGGAAGTTTGGATATTAGACAGGCTCATATTTTAGCAGTGAATTTTCAGATTTTATATTAAACCAACCATTTTTAGGATACTTGTATACCAAAATACTAGGCAAGTCAAATGTGGTATTATTAAATTTTAATGTCATCTGGCCTTGAATGTTTTCTTTTCTTAATAGTAACTTTATTTTTTTAAAAAAATCAACTAATACAAACTAAAAATAAACCTTTGGTGTAGAAAATAAAAAAGAGAAATGAAAGAAAAAACAGTGATATAGTAAAGAAAAAGAAAATATATAAATTATTTCCTCCTTTATCAATATTCAACAATTTTTATTCCTTATAATCTTGTCTTAAAGCAAAATGATCTCTTCCCATATTCAATCTCTTATCTACTGTATAAATAAATCCTTCAGATTAACGTCCTTTAATCTGAAGCCCTTCAAGATATAACAGTATGTCTTATTTTAACTTTGATCATATAAACTGACTTTATATTCCATCCTTTTAGCAATCTTGATTTTTTTTCCGTCCCTTCAAATATTATCCTAAATCTTGGTTTCTTTTCATCCTTTCTTTGTCTTTTATCACAAAATTCTTCAAAGTTTTAACAAATCTCTTTTGTAATTTTTTCAATAGGAAAGTTATCCAGGTCACTCTATTGATTTCGTATTTGTATATTCCTTTTAATTATTAGAAAAGTGGTTGGGTTCTTTTGGAGGTCCAGGGTAATCTTTAGCATTCTTGTTGCTTTTATTATTAAATCCACTTTAAGATCAGTCTCAGTGTTCTCCAGAAAAACTTGCTCCTCTTTCATAACATCTGTAAAATTAAGTGGACTTTGGCTACCCATTAATGATATCACCACTAACTGTAATATATTATTATGTCTTCTTCGGTTCTATTTTATTTCAATATTTTAATTTTGAATTTTGACCTGTGACCATGATAATTGCTTGAATTGAATAACATTTTAACCCATGTTTAATTATTTATATACAGAGAGACACTCTTAAAACTAACTTCTAGGTCTATTGTTCAAAAATAACCTTCAATGTATGCAATGTTAATATATTTTGTTCCATTCTGTATTAGAAAGTCAAATTGAAGTATTCTTGACCTCTAATTATAATTATTTTCTTTTACTTTCTGTAGTGTCCAATCTTCAAAGTTTCATCCTACCAGGTTTGTGGTTTTTTTTTTGGAAGAATTTAATATTTTTGCATGGAAAGCATTTTTATAATCAATTTCAAAATTTTATTGCAAAATTATATGGAATCTTAGTCTGTTTGAACTTTCTAAAATTAAAGTTTTGGTTTCCTTTTGCTGTTTATTCCAGAAAAAAGTCCTTAACCTTTTATTTAAAAATTCTTTCACCAACAACTGAAGCGGTGCTGCTGCTATAAAATCTGTCCATTCAAAGGTCCTTAACATTTACTAAGCATTTACCCAGTGTCCATAAAGGCACTGAACTATTTTCTCATCTCTAAATAAGCTCTAAACTTGCTAAAAACTATTTTCTTTTAGTCTCTTCATGAGAAGCAATGGTATTTGGATAATTTCCTTGTCCAGAGAGGGATGATAAACAGCCAGTTTATTTACAATCTCTTCATTCTATCACAGTCTTTAGTGGAACCATCTTCCCTGGAAGTCGGTTTGTTTTCAACTACAGAGTGCACTGTCAGAATATGCATTTTTTTCAAAACTTTTTTCATGGTAGAATACTACCATGATATCCCTTATTAAAAGAAACATATAACAAGAGGTGGAAAACAGCTCATCCTGAGACTCTGGAGAACGAAAGCAAGTCAGTTTAGTCAATACTAGACTAGATGGACAAATAGTCTAATGTGATATAAAGCTACTTACCATGTTCCAAGGTCAGGTCTCTTTAAAAATTCATACACAGGTGAATTTTACCTCCTTATATAAATACTGCATTTTCACAGCTAGATTGCTGTTTAATGTAAATGTTCCCAGCTCTGCAGGTCAAGTTATAACATCTCCCAAATTAGTCCTCAAGATGGACAGATAAAATTGTGTTTAGTAGTTTTCAACAAAAGAAATTTCTCCAACAAAATTCTAATAAAAGTTTCGGTTAGCAAATGGGTGAACTGGGAGTATTATTAAGAATTTATAGCTTTAACAATGGAGGTGTGATGTTTTCACGCCTAAATTAAAAGTATAGAAAAGTAAAATACAGCTAATGCAATCTGCATAATTCCATTGCTGCTACTCACTGGTTTTAATGATGAAAAATCTTAAAACCTTTAAAACAGAACAATTCCACACTACGGTCTATGCTGCTTGATTCACATATTGCTCCTATTGTTTCTTAAAGTAGTTTTACAAATTTCAGTCCATATTGCACTGGATTGGACAGAAGTTAGCAGTGGAGTACCACAAGACTCCATCTTAGGCCCAGTACTCTTCAATATCTTCATAAATAACTTAGATGAGAGAATAGAATGGGAACTCATCAAATTTGCAGATGACACTAAACTGGCAGGAAAGACCACACCTCAGGAGAAAAGCTCAGGATTTAAAAAGATCTTGACTGACTTGAACAATGGGCCCTATCCAACAAAATGAATTTTAATGTGGAGCAAAGTTTTATATTTAGCCAGGAAAAACCAAAGGTATAAGAACAGATTAGGTGAGACCTCACTCAAATACAGTAACTGTGAGAGGGATCTTGGAGTCCTAGTGGATGATCACTTGAATATGAGCCAGAAGTGTATAGCAGCAGGCCAAAAGCTGATATGATTCTGAGCTGTATGAACAGAGACATAGAATCAAGATCACATGAAGTATTAGTACCATTTTATAAAACCCTAGTAAGACCATACCTGGAATAAGACAACAAATTCTGATCAACATACTACAAAAAAGATGTTTAGACTTTGGAGACTTTGTTGAGAGAAGAGCAACTAAGATGATCAATGGATTGGAGACTAAAACATATGAAGAATGGCTGGAGGTTTGGGATCTGGCTAGCCTAGGCAAAAGAAGAATTAGGGGTGACATAATCGCAGTATTCCAGTATTTGAGGTGCTGCCACAAAGAAGAGGGGGTCAAATTATTCTTCAAAGCACAGGAGGACAGGACAAGGAATAATGTTTGGAAACTAATCAAAGAGAGAAGCAATCTGGAATTAAGGGGAAACTTCCTAACAGTGAAGACAATTAACCAGTGGAACAACTTGCCTTCAGAAATCATGGGCGCTCCATCACTGGAGATTTTTAAAAAGAAACTGGACAATAATTTATCTGAAATGGTATAGGTTCTCCTGCTTGAGCAGAGGGCTGGAGTAGAAGACCTCCAAGGTTCCTTCCATCTCTATTCTATTCTAAAAATGGATTTACAAAGTGATTGGACTAGGCTCGGTCTAACCTGCATTTACAACAACACCTTATTTCCTCCCCTCCCCCACCAGCTCCAATGTGTTGTCCCATTCAAACATTTCAATTATATAGTATGCCACAGGGAAAGCCATTGTTTGACCAATTTTGATCTTTGTAAGCTAAGATAAACCACAGCATCTGAATAACTAATTAAAGGTCAGTGCTACTCAACTAAGTGCTAATATACAGATATTAATTGTTTTTTAATTGTGGATAGCCAATCCTAAAAAAAGCATTTTATGTACTATTTAATATTATGATTGTCAGTTCTAAAATGGTTGCTCTACATCAGGGGTGTCAAACTCGCGTTGTCATGGCATCGTCACATGACCTATCGGGACTTTTTTCTCCTTCACTAAACCAGATGGGACGGGGCCAGCATGTGACACATCCAGCCCATGAGCCATGATTTTGACACCCTTTCTCTACATGGTGTGTTTGTTTGTGTGCATATATACAAGCACATACATATTAATTTATATTTCTATAAATTATAACTCATGTATGTTAATTTATTAAAAATGGGAAGATGCTTATGTATTATATAATAAGACAAACTACTGGACTTTGATTATTGGAGACTGCAGATCATTTGCATTTTCAGCTTATCAGGTTAGTATCATCAACATTACACAGGTTCCTGATGTTTCCTCCTCCAGTTTTAAGACCATGTCCACATTTTTCCAATATAGCTTCCCTCAAAATGTATTCTGCATATAGGTGTAATAAATAAGGAGAGAGTATATAATATGCTGGAGGTGTGTTGTGTTGCTCGTCTTCAACTGGGGGCTGAATTATGCAGCCCCGGACTTGGTCTATGTGCCTGTTCCATGTTCTTCCTCCTTCTACCTCCAGTCTGTATGATCTGGGTCCAGTACTTTTGATTATTTTTGCTGGGACCCAGGTACAATGGTCAGTGGTAGGGGTCCCTGAAAATTTCTGTATTCCATGGACCCTTGTAGCCTTGGTTTAATATTATTCATTGTGGCTGGAGTCACTTCAGCGGATGTTGGGGTTGATTTTCTGGAGGGCCATCCAGGATAACATTGATATATAAGACCCTGAGTCCACTTCCATAGACCATAGGGTTCCATCAATCCTCACCTTGTTGAGAAACTTGTTGGATTCAATGGTGTTTGTGTGCCCCATGCGGGCGTGAGTGTAGCCTCCAATTGTATGGTGGGTTTCTTCTTCCCAGTCGCCATCTTGTTTTTTGAATTTTGTGCCAAATGTCTTCCAACCCTTGTATTTTCTGGTTGGGGAGTATGTTCTGCAGCTCGGTTTGTCCGCTGGTTGGCTGGCTTCCACGATTTGGCCCTTCTGCTTGCAACGTCTACAGGCCACCTCCTTAAAACAGGAGGCGGACCGAGAATGATTCCCTCTGCAGCTTCTGCAAGGCTTGATTCCCTTAGCGGTTTTGGGTTTGTTGGTTTCTACCTGGTGGACATCTTCCTTCTCACTGTTGCTGCTTTTGGAGCTGGATGTGTTACACGGTGTTCCCCTCATGGTCTGGGTAGTGTGGACCTTGCTGCTGCTCTTGACTCGGGCTGCAGAAGAGTCAGAAGCTTCCATGGCTTTTGCTTCTTCCAGGGCTTCCTTCTTCTCTTGTGAACAGTCTCTTCTGCAGGGTCAAATCCTTAATGATCCTGGATCATTTCTTCAACATTTGAGAATTTGCAGTTCTTTGAAAGTTTCCTCAGTGTGGCTACAAAATCACTTATGCTCTCTCCCTCTTTTTGGCTCTGGAGATAGAAGTCATTCCGGTTTGCCAGGTACAATGGAGTAGGGTCAAAATGTGCTTTCAATGCTTATTGCAGTTCATCCCAAGAGACATTCTCTAAGTTATCTGCAACAAGGGCTTCAGTTAATTCATAGAGTTCCAAATCGCAATAGATCAAGAAGTAAGCCTTCTTCTTCGTGTCAGGTTCTGCCTGCATTCCGTTCACTATCAGATTCAGGTTAAATCTTCCTATGTACGAGGACCATTTCTCTTTGAATGGCTCAAATGGAATTGATAGGGGTCAATGGGCCATGTTGTTTTGCTGTCAATCTGAAAGTTCACGTTCACGAATCAGCTGGAAAATGCCTGCAATGCCCCACGAGGTCCTTTGTCTTCTTCAGAATCCCACCAGTGTAAAGTGGGTGCAGATGAGGAAGGAGCAGGACTCAGGAATGCAAGAAACTCTTTATTTACAACTGGATTCAAAAAGCCAAGAAATGCAGCCAGCGCCAGCTTTTTATAGCCGGTGCTGTCCAACACTTCAGCCATTGACAGGAACTCATTCTTCCCACCAGAGGCTGAACCAATAAGTGGAGTCTTACATCAGACCTCACTTTGCATGTAACGTAGGCTCATGTAAATGTAGCGTCATGCATATTTAACAATATGGATGCCAATACACACACACACACACACACACAGAGAGAGAGAGAGAGAGAGAGAGAGAGAGAGAGAGTGCTTCCCCTATTGCCTGTTGTTTTTTTCCTATGGTATCACTGTAGTTCCAATGTGAACTAGAACACCATGCATTTAAAAATTATACATCTAAATTTTGGCATCATTACATAGATGACACACTTGTCATCATCAAAAGAAATGCACTGAAAGACTTTCATACCTACTGAACTCCATCTTCCTGGGCATACAATTCAAAGTGAAGGAAGAAATGGCTAAACAATTGCCATTTTTAGACATGCTTGTCAATAGACAGGAAGATGGAAGCCTAGAAACCACAGTATATTGCAAAGCTACCAATACTCTGAGTTTTAGCAGTAACCATCCACTTAACATATAAAAAAAGTTGTGTCAGAACACTTATATGGCAGAGTAAGAACCCACATAGTACACAGCAAGAAAAACAACTGGAGAGCAGATACCTATGTGAACAACTCAGAAAGAATGGGTACCCCCAAGCATTTTTTACAAAATGGCTGCATAGCATGCAGGGGAGAGAAAGGAAGAAAGGATTAAGTAAAACATGAGCTTTTATGATTGAAGATAATCAGAGAACATAGCAGTTTTATACTTGAAAATAAAATTATCTGTGACAGAGGCTAACTGAAAGAAATTGAGACAGCCTTCTTGTTTCTAGCAGAGATCCAACCTTAATATTTCTTGTTGTCAACCCCCACCCCCCAAAAACTTCTTCTAATATTGGAATTATTGAAATATTTTATTTTCTCTGAGATAATTGTAACTTATATTCTCATTCATACCCTTTCTTTTTTCAACCTGGTCCCAAATTAATTTGATTAGAGGAAGAAGTTTGTGTCCTTGAATGTTGAAATGAAGAGGTAGGGAAAGGTTGGAAATATCAAAATATTAAATTTCTCAGTTTCACGTTTATCTATTTTCTAGAAAGGCTCTCCTGAATATTTCAGCAGAAACTAGAACATTGAAATGTTATGCATAACAGATGAAATTACAGCAGGCCCAAATTGCATCTAATTTATTGGATGTGAAATTGTTTGCAAGACAGGAATATGTATATATTGGAAATGTATCATTTCTAATGATCTTCATGCATCTTCTAACATTCTTCCCATTAGTGAAAAGACACAAGCCATTCTGGGATCGCCAGAACATATCCATGCAAATTATACAATGAAATCCTGATGTTGTACATTGACTCTTAGCAGAGAACCCGTTAAAAACATAACATATCATTTATTAAATTTAACCAGAAAACCAAATGAAGCACATTTTATAGATTTTCAAGATAAACTCTTCTGGTATACAAATGCAAATATCTTGATTTTCTGTCTTTGCTTTATGGAAGTCACACTGAAATAATAATTACTGTATTGTGGCTGGTTAACTCTCTCTCTCTCTCTCTCTCTCTCTGTGTGTGTGTGTGTGTAGTATAAAACTGAACCATTGCAAATATTAAGAAATAAAAATTGATGTCTTAAGAATGTTTTTCATTTGCTTTGATGTGCTTTTAAGTATTTATTCATTGCTTTTAAGATGTAGAGAATTTTGTTCATTTATTTTTATATTAATATTTAATGTTCAGTACTTGTCTTTCATATAAATGTATATTACAAGCCTAATTCCCATTGATGATCGAGGGGTTATATATTCCTTTAGAAAAGAGAAAATCTTTCAACAAAGAAGACAGTCTGTTCAACTCTAGGCAACATAAATCCTATTGTCTTCTCACTGGCAGAAGAAATTAAAAAGTAGCATTCTGACAAGGGGAAGACCAACTTAATATCTCAAATTAATACCATATGTATTTGATGAAGGCCTTTTATATGTGTTTAGGAACCACAAAAAAAAAAATCCTTATTCAACTATATTTACTAAAGTTGTAGGAGTGCTAAGTACATACAGTAGTTGCGCACAAAGTCCTTTTCTATACATAAGGTATTTGCTAGGGAGCAGTTACAATAGAGTATGGATTCAATAGTTCATAGAATGTCTGCATTATTCTTGAAATCCATATATACTACATATATAGTATTTTAAATAATAACCTACTACATAAAATAGCATATATTATCTAATCCTTAAAAAGATTATTAAAATAAATATGCCTTTGGCTCAAACTTTACTCCTGGTACATCCATAAACACACTGATTCAGCTTTATTGAAAATAACATAGAAGTAGCTTGCTATTTTGATTATTTTAAATTTTCCAGACAAGTTGATAATCCTGAAATTTTATTTTATTTATTTATTTTGTCAAGCATGCATTTGATAATATATATAAGTATAAACATGATTATTAATACATGAAATAGATACAAATAAAAGGGAACATTAAGACAGGGATGGTAGGCACATTGGTGTGCTTATGCACTCCCCTTACAGACCTCTTAGGAATGGGATGAGGTTAACAGTAGACAGTTTGAGGTTAAAGTGTTTGGGGTTAGTGGAAGAATCTACCGAATCAGGTAGAGTATTCCAGGAATTGACCGCTCTGTTGCTGAAGTCGTATTTCATGCAACCGAGTTTTGTGTAGTTAACCCTGAATTTATATCTATTGTGTGCTCATGTATTGTTGAGGTTGAAGCTGAAGTAGTCATTGATGGGTAGGACATTGTAATGGATAATTTTATGTACTATGTTTAGGTCAGACCGAAGGTGAAGTAGTTCTAAGTTTTCTAAGCCTTAAATTTCAAGTTTGGAGACATACAGTATTCAGTTGTAAGTAGAGGAGTGGAGGACTCTTCTTGTGAAATATTTATGGAGTCTCTTTATTGTATTAATGTCCGATATGCAGTGCGGATTCCAGACAAATAAGCTGTTTTCAAGAATTGGTCTAGCAAACGTTTTGTATGCTCTAGCGAGTAGTATAATATTACTGGAGAAAAAGTTTCGCAGGATTAGGTTAACAACGCTTAAGGTCTTTTTGGTAATGTTGTTACAGTGGGCTCCAGCACCTAGATCATCAGAGATGTCCTTGACAGAGTGAGAGTTGTCTACACGGTCTTGTGTGTCCAGCTTGTATTTTATTTTCTGATTTTTCTTGCCAATATGTAAGACAGAGCATTTGTTTGTTGAGATTTGAAGTTGCCACTTGTTTGACCATTGTGACACATAGTCAAGGCCTTTTTGAAGTGTAGCAGCATTGTTGGTGGCGTTGAATAGTTTTACATCATCCATGAAAAAAACGCAGTTGCTTTTAATATGATCACAATTCCCTCCCTTTCAAATACTAATCAGGCAGGGTGCTACTTTCAGCCTACATCTCAACACCTGGGTGACCTTGTCTGGGGTCAAGGTCACCCAGGTGCTGAGATGTAGGCTGAAAACAGTCTGAAAAATATAATAAAATAATTTACTAGATCCTAACTTCATTGAATTCAAATGCAACAAAAACTGTTTGCCATATTTTGTATGTGTCATACCATTTTGGAAAAATCCCAACTTTTGATCCACATTGGACAATCATATCTAATGAATATCATGCCCCTCCAGACATTCCCGAGACTGAGAGTGTAGTGTATACGGTGTATATAATGTATAGCAGGTAGATTGACAAACATTTTGTTTTTAAGGGCTAACATGGATTGTCACTCCAAAATGCATGTGATCTGTGATAGTATCAGAACAAAGATTAAATTTGATTGCATTGAATTCAAGCACAAAGAGTAGCAAGATAGGTGGCAAATAAATTTAATAATAATAGCAATAAAAAGTGACTTTTATAAAAATAAAATATAAATTAATTATAGTTAATATAATTGCTTTTTATGCATTTAACCATTTTTATTTCTTTCACATGAAAAGTTACACTCCTGTGGCTGAAAAAGAGTAATCAAGCTAATACAGTGTTGCATGAACCTCATATTAACTGGAGATTTGAGCCTTACCCTTGCCCTAGTTCTGTGATTATCTTTTAAATTTGCTTAATATATGCTTGAGAGACAGTTTGGATAGTGATTAAGGCATCAGGCTAGAAACCAAGAGTTTGTGAGTTCTAGTCCTGCCTTATGCATAAAAACTATTTGGGTAACCTTGGGCCACCCACCTTCTCTCACGGTGGAAGAAAGCAATGGCAAACCATTTCTGAATAACAAGAAAACTGCAGGGACTTCTCCAGTAAATATCTAAGAATCAAACATGAGTGAAGGATAAAAAATATGATTAACCGAAGTTGTTTAATGTGCCTGAAATTATATTTCAATTACTGAATTATGGAAGAAAAACGAAATCCGTATGTAATTGCTCACATCTGGATGAATTCTGGAAAAAATAACCTTGTATCAGTAAATAGAAAAACATGGGATAATTACCTCATATTCTATCATATATAGTGTATACCTATATACTACAGACATAAGGTTGAATCCCATGTTGTTTCTACAGGATAAGTAGAATAGATGGTATTTGTGGTGCCACTGAAGTCTCACTACTTTGCACATGTATGAATGTAATGTCAATGTATGTAAAAAAGAGGTCAGCTAACATTACAATATTGCAGCTACCACCTTCCTTATTTTTAACTATGCTAAATATGCTGTGGCTTGTCTTTTTTATATAAATAAAATAATAAGATATAAATAATTGCCATCCCTCCTAAATAGTTCTGTATCACAGCTTTGCTTATTCCAGAAAGAAAGATTTGTCTTGCAAAAATAGAAATTTCAAAGGAATTTTTACTTAGTATGAGAGGAAAACTGCCATAGAAATAAGCTGAAGTCTCTATAAAATTTGTTTTATATTGCAACAGCTCTTTATACTTTAAAAAACAAACAAACAAGACATAAGGTTTAGTTTGTATGTATGGACCTATAGTTTAGGTTGTATTGGGTTTAGAAACAGTTCACATACATATATATTAGATAGATTCTATATATATTAGATAGATTCGTACCAGAATCTTTAAATTGTGCATTCCAGAATAATCTCAATACAAGATTATGTATAGTATAAAAAACCCAATGGCTCCCTAGGACACACCATCTACCAGAAGAAAACACATACAAACCGCTATCTACACGCACTCTCCCACCACCACCCAGCACAGATCAATTCCGTAGCTGAGACACTCCTCTCCAGAACAAAATGCTTAGCTGATGAACAACACCTAAAAACCGAACTAAACACTCTCACCAACGTACTAACAGCCAATGGATTCCAAAGAAAGAAGATTACCCACCTAATCCAAAAAGAAACCCCAACCAAAATCCAAGACAGAGAACAAGAGAATGGCAAAGCCCTCCTCCCATATATAAAAGGCACTACAGACAAAATCAGCAAGATCCTCCAAAAACACAACATTAAAACAGCATTCTGCACAAACAGAAAAATATCCACCATCCTAAGAAACCCTAAAGAAAAAATCGAGTTAGAAAACCAAGGAGTATACGAAATCCCTTGCACCGCCTGCCCCACCACATACATTGGACAAACTAACAGAAGAATAAGTGCACGTGTTGAAGAACATAAGAACTCAATCAAAAAAGAAGAACCAACCTCTTCCCTGGTCCAACACCTCAAAGCCACAGGACATGAGATTGACTTTAAAAATACCAGAACTATCGCCAAAACCGAACACTTCAACAACAGAATAATCAGAGAAGCCATAGAGATAGAAAACGCCCACACAGCATGAATAAAAGAGATGACACCTCCCGCTTACCAGCCATTTGGAAACCCGCCCTCATGAACAGACGAGTACCTAACATGATGAATGACACCAGACCCACACCCACGAGGGCCACACAAGATGCCACCACCACACTTCCACGTAAAAAGCAGACTCACACCCACACAGAAGATGAGACACGACCACAGACCAGAAGCCGCACTGCAGCTGTATCACTACCCACTTCAAACCCCTCTGAGCCCTACATGAAGCGAACTGACCCCCACCATGAAGATGTAGCACGACCACGAACTCGAAGCCAAACAGCAAGATCACAGCTCACCAGCTCAAATCCCCCAGTAACTAAGACCAACCTGAGCACAACCAAGCCCCCACCTGAACAGAACACACCTCCAGCCAATCAGAACATGGCCAACCCCCAACCAATCAGAACACAGCCAAACCAATGAGAACACACCCCCACCCAATCAGAACACAGCCAAGCCCCCACCCAATCAAGTCACACCCCCACTAGCAGTTAAAAGGAAGAAGCAGCTGCAAGCTCACATCACTCTGAGAAGCACAGAGCTGAAGACAGAAGCCTGAAAATGATGAATGAGACTTCATCGAAACGTTGCCTAGATACTTCCAATCTTACGCGGAGAAAACCCAAATAACCAAAGATCCACATACAAATACCATGAGAACCTCAGAAAACACACACACACACACACACACACATATATATATGTGTGTGTGTGTGTGTGTGTGTGTGTGTGTGTGTGTATCTTTGGTTATTCGGGTTTTCTCCGAATAATGTGTGTGTGTGTGTGTGTGTGTGTGTGTGTTTTCTTAAGTTTTGTGGGTACTTCATGTATGGTATTCAGCTTTGTTGGTATTTTCCCACGTCATTATAGTTGTGCTTTTAAAGTTGTAGCAACATTTGGCAGAATCTCATCTGCCATCATCAGGCTTCTGTATTGTCAGAAGCCTGATGATGGCAGATGTTGCTGTGTGTATAATGTGGGAAAATATCCGAAACTGAATACCATATATGTGTATGTATGTATGTATGTATATATATATATATATGTGTGTTTTCTTAAGTTTTTGTGGGTACTTACATGTATGGTGTTCGGCTTGGTTCGGGTATTTTCCCACGTCATTGTAGTTCTTTTAAAGTTGTAGCAACGTTTCAGCAGAATCTCATCTGCCATCATCAGGCTTCTGTATTGTGTCCGTCTGTGGGTCAGACTTTTACAGTGGTTTCAGATTTAAATTTGGGGCAGCCTATTGCTGTGCCAGAATGGTTTTTTCTTCATCCTGATTGGTTGGGAGTCTTGGTCTGTGTTTATTGGTCTCGGAGTTTGCTGTGTTCTGCTTGATGGGTGTCTCTGATATCTTCTGTCTGTTTTTTGGCTCTTTTTGTATCAATCAAGATATATGTTTTCTGAGGTTCAAATATATATATATTTGAAAAATATTGTACAAGGGAAATGATGCTATTATTCCAAACCAGAGATTGTCAAAGAGGGTTTTGTTTGTATTGGTAAAGTCATTCTGTGCTTATACTGAGAGTGAAGAAATTAATGCTCTTACCCCAACTTCGGTGCACCTTAGGATAATTTTTTAAGCAGCGGGTAGCAGGACTCTCTGACTGGGTAGATAATGATATCAGCTGCTTTCTTCCAAAACAACAGGTGCTTTGGCATCAAAATGTATATCATCATACTGAGATGATGACATCAGATCATACTTTAGCCTAATTGTGAACTGCATCCATTAATCCTCAAATAATTAAACATTTGATGAAGACTTGAAGGTGAGATGTATAAAAAAATAAATATATAGTGCTTCTTCCAAGTGCAAAGTTCACCTGGAAGGTGTTGTAGATGGATAAATATATTGTTATGATCATTATTCCACTGGTGTATCATTTGTATTTCAAATTCATTTACTAAGGGATGAAATGCAATACTCGTTCTCCTTTTAAGTATAAAGATATTAGGAAAAATATAGGTATTAAAATTTATACTGGAGTGACAGCAAATCAGAATTGATAACTTCTTAAGGAAATCCATTAAGAGGCTTCAGAGCTAAACAAACTTAGGCTATAAGTATCTTGCTATTAAGTTTGTTTACTTCCAGGTGGGTGGAAATACTATGTAAACTCTACTATGTAAGGAACTCTACTGAGTTAATCAAGAGTTTTCTTTGAAAAAACATTCCATCTCTCTCACTCTCTCTCTCACACACACCCCAAGTTTATCTTAGCAATAGGCTTTAATACTCATACACAAAGGAATGAGAATATGATCAATTGTAGCCAGAAATAGGAACGTCCTGAAAACAATTATGTTTATATGCAAACTTTTTTACTGTTAAAAGAATAAATTTAAATCAAGATTGTTTGGGAAACTCCATGACAAATGGAAATCTTGACCCTCAAACAAAGCCTACCCTGGCTCTATTTAAATATCATTGGCATATTTCAAAAAGTCCTAACAAGTATTAACTCGTTGCTAGTGCATCTTTAATGTGCTTCTTTATTGTGGTTTTAAAATTGACCAACAGCTTGCCCAACTTTTGATTTGGTGTTATAAAAAAAAGTAGACAAAACTGAATGAGATTTAACTTGCATTCCTAAGATAGAGGTGCAGAGAAGCATAACAAATAAAAGAGAATGTTCTGTGCCTTTCTTTTTAAAATAAAGTACTGACCTTCTTTAAAACAGATGCTATCTCCAGGAACCAGATGTGTCTCTAAGCAAATTAGTTATAAGACACACATTCAAGGACAAGGCCATTTAAGGATCAATAAATTATTCATCCATCATTTGTTGTTGCACAATGCTTAAGCTTACATCTTTGACGTGAACCAAAGTGTCTCCCTCCGCAGTAATAGTATTAACAATTTAAGGGAGGGTTTGTGGCTGGAGGAATAGCTGTTTATCACTGCATTCATATATACACACCTTAATTATTCATAGCACATCAACTTGACAAGCCTACATTCCATTATGTAAGTTGTTCAAAAAGAACAGTTAGACACTAGTTCCATTAATTCAGTATTCAAAGACTAATTTATAAGGAGGATTCTGTGATACCGATTGTCAGTGAACAATTCAAGAACACTTTGTTTATTAAATTCATCCACTATGAATTTTCTATCCTATAAGCAAACTCCTATTTGATTTTTTTTCCAGTGGGCTCAGTTGTAACATTTGGATGACCATATGGAACTCTTAGAGGCATCGTGGGACCATGCAGCTATGAAATCTGATCACTATCTCCCCAGTGACAGCTGGAGCTTTTACACCATCAGAAAATTTTCAGACTTCTAATTTGTCATAACTACCTCCTGTGGGAAGGAAATATGTTATGTACTAAGATGCAGGAATTTGACACTATATTAACTACAGTGGTTGGCTCCTTTTCTCTCTTTCTGAATGTAAGCTTCCGATGGATTGCATAACTGCACTGTGTGACTTTCTTATGCAAAACAAAAAAAAATGCATCAACTAAAGAGAGAACAAAAATTCTGAGAGTCATATTGATTTTGTAAATCATGGCTAATGGTTTTCGGGAACTAATACAGAGTCTAATAATTTAAAGAAATTATTTTAAAATGTCAACATTCATGCAATATAAATATTTTAAATTTTAGTTTAAACAATTTTGATATTGTTAGTTTGATGTTGATTCCAAACTATGACTTTGTACAGAGAGATTCATGGATCGATCTATCATCTATCTATCTATCTATCTATCTATCTATCTATCTATCTATCTATCTATCTATCTATGTGTCAAATTTATATAGTCATCCATCTCACTGAAAGTGACTCTGGGAGGTGAAAAATAATCAAATAAAAACGATAAATAAAAGCAAATGTACAATATAAAAACTTATTAATAAATATAGTAAAAGTGAAGGATAAACTCCACAGGAATGGGAAGATAAAAATGGTCACCTCAAAAATGGAGCCATCGGAGCAAGTCTTTGGTTGCTTGACCTGCAGACCTGGCAACATTGCCAAAACGGATTTTTCAGAATATCAAAAGGGATGAAGGTAATCTAATTTCAGAGGAATGATATTTTATAAGGCAGCCAAAAGTTAAATAATAAGCATGGAATAGACATAGGAAAAGTCATTTTGATGTCTATATCTATAACAGAGAGCCTAAGCAGGTGAAATGGTTTATAATGGGCTGACAAAGTTAGTACTTGACTGTGAAATTATCAGGTACTATCAAACATGAGCTAAATTGGAAAATTAAAGTGTATATTTGTGTGCACATAAACTTATATGTTCTAGAAGAGGGTACTGGCCAATTTTCTGCATTATTGCAACAAAAAAAGCAATAATTTGGGTAATTCCATGAAGTCATAAGAGTTAACTGAAGTTGGAAGAAATATTTAAAAAAAACCACAGAACTGTAATGTGCTCAATATGCTGCACAATGATTCACATAACAAAATCTTTCTTTCATGATGAAACAATAACTTCTGCACATGACACCCAAGGAATGAGAAATCTAAAGAAGTGACTGTACACTTGGATTGCATACATGGAAACCTGATCATTTTATACTTCTTTAAACAATAAGATGAGTGATTCTGTCTTATGTGGACATGTGTTTTGTGTACAGTGTCTTTGCTAAATATGGATGGGTTTAGTTTGCATCTAGTTAAAGGCTAATATAAGCAAACGTCATGTTGATTGTGGACGTTATAAAACTGAAAAACATGAAATAACCTGGATCTTAAATCCTGATACTTCAATACCTAACCATGAATAGATAAAAATATATCATAAATTTACTGATATCAAGTATGGGAATTATATTTCATTACAGGCAATGATGGAAAACATTGCAACAAAAATTGACCTACAAAAAACCCAGTAATAAATTCAAAATAACAAAGGAGCACTTGGAAGAGAGTTGCTTACATTATCAAAAATGATAAAAGACTCTTCATTAAAAAGCAATAAGGAAAGACCATGCCTAACCCTAGGAATAAGGAAAGAGACTGCAGGCGTAGCATCATGCTATGTAACAACCTGCCACCAACTCTGAAACGGACAATAATGACAAATGGACATAAGGATAAAACCCAAAACACACAGCAAAATGTTATCAGGGCAGATGCTAAATATATATTATCTAACACTGACAGATAAAGAAAGTTTGTGTTTTTCTAGAGTTTTACAGCATTGTAGAGCAATCATATATTCTGATTTAAGAATTTATGTTCATCATTACTTTATCACTCTCTATTCAGGTAATGGTGGCACAACAGAGATGTATCTTTTTGTTCAGTTCAGCTTTTTAAAAAGAAAGTGCTATAGATATATTTGTTTATCTCCAACAGAAAAATAACAGTATATGAACCTACCTATTCTATTCTTGATAAAAGACTACTGTATAAGAACAAAAGAATATTGTGTTATGTTTTAAAGAGCAAATACACCAATTTGGGGTATCAAAAACAAACTCATGATACCTCTCAGTCCCACTAGGTAGAATAAACCAAGAAATCAACTGCAAAGGAAGGCTAAAACTATGTCTTAAGATGGTCTTTAAAAGCTTGCTGCAGTGATTATGCTGTGTCTCTCTACAATACCAAATTATACCTTTTCATTCCATATTGGTGAAGTAAGTTTGTTGAAGTTCTGTCCTCATGCTACAGGCTATGCAGGCCTGGATGGGAGGAACTGACCCTTCAGCCCTACCAAGACCTAGTGTCTATGAATATTAGGGCTTCCTGGACCTGAATATTTTCAATATAATGCTCTTGGGTCAGATAGCAGTTTCCCATTCAATAATGCTATACAATTTGGAGGTTCTTTTGGAACTGGCCAATGGGATTTTGCACAGTTATATCTAGTGCATCAATTGTGTTCTTTCTTGAATCACGAAAACTTTCTGAATCAGGAAAACTTTCTGCACCCCACAGCTTGTCTACTGCAATGTATTCTACATGCTGGCGGATTTGGCTTATTCTGGGTTGCTTTGATTAACCAGTGTCATTTCTATTGGGGCCAAGTAACCTGCCCCATGAAATGTGATATATCTTGAAATGGTTCCACCTCTCTTTGAGGATTTTACAAGACTTTGAAGACCTGGTTGTTTTTCCAGGCTTGGATTAAAATGGATGGAGTCCCTTGTTGGATGTATTTTTGTCTATGTTTTTTTGTATTAACTGGACAAATTCCTTCTTGTTTAATAGTGTATTGTGTTTTTATTTCTCATTATATTATGAGTTGTCCAGACTCACTACCAACAAGAATTCTCATGATTTCTTAAGGGGAGAATTCCGAACTCAATGGTAAAAAATAGCAGTCCTTGATATCTTTAGTAAAAAATATAAAATAATATGAAAGACTTATGCCAGGGAAAAGACTTTGCTAGCTGGATAATATTTGGTTAGACCAAACAGTGTCTGATCTTCTGTTCATGTATTTTCTTTCACCATTTGAAGACTCTTGTGCACATCTGTGAATGAAGTATGCAGCTGTGGCAGTTGAAACATGGGCAAACAAATTCCTGTTTAACAAAAGTCAGTCAATGTCCAAACTATCCTGCCAAGTGTTTTTTAATTGTTTTTGTCAAATATCTACCTGCATTTTAGGATGGCTACCTCTTTCATTCCTAGAAAAAGAAAAAGTATTGCTGATATCATCACTTTCTCTTTTGACAGCTGTCATTGTCGCTTGTCACTTCTTATTGGAGATGTTTTGTATATACATTTTTAGAGCTAGAAAATTAAGATTTGAAAATGGAAGTTGAAATAGAAGAAGTTGTAACAAAGAAAACTTAAACATGAAGGCACGCTTGGTATAAGAATAAGAGAACACAAGAAGAGTTAAATTGGATTAGCCCATAGGCCCATCCAGTCCTGTATTCTTGGTAAAATGGTGACTGATCAGATCAGTATGTAAAACTTGTAACTACAATAAGCGTTGCTGTCTCTTTTCTGCTGATTAATAAAAAACACAAAAGTTAGTAATATATTTTCTGCTGCTGGCTTTATTGAAACTTCCCAAAAAGTTTTAAAGTAACTTTATAAGAATTATAGCCCTAGATAATTGATGCTAGATCACAAGTGTTTAACCAACAACGATAATAAGCCACTAGTTACTTAAAGTGATAGCCCTCTTATACTATGGTCAACTGTTCATTGATATTTAGTAAATAAATGCATGATCTGATTCATGAATCTGATAGTAAGATTTGGAAATGATGCAATCCTATGATGTATCCAGAATAAGTCTGGGAACCATACCGTGTGTGTGTGTGTGTGTGTGTGTGTGTGTGTGTAATCAAACAGATCACATGCTCTGTACCGCCTTAATACTGCTGTTCTTAAAAGGGGTTTTAAAGAGCTCACTCTTTTCATAGGCATTGGATTGGGATGTTGTGTAAACCTACAGTGAGTTTGCAATTGTTTCAAATTGAAATACATAGCTTTTTCCCTTGGTATGATTGTGAGATAAATAGATAGATAGATAGATAGATAGATAGATAGATAGATAGATAGATAGATAGATAGATAGATAGATAGATAGATAGACAGATGACACGTTATGCCAAATTGAATGGAAATTGGATCAGTAATTATTAAAAAAACCTTTTAAATCAGATTTCATGTAGACTGTGATAAAATTGAAATAGAATCTTCTAAATGGGATATATATAGTATGCCAACATGAAGATATATAAAAAAGAAAATAATTATAAGAAATGATCCCTTACAAATGCTTAGCCATTTTCTTTAACAGGTGGAATAGTTTATCAGGAGCTGAAATAGAAGTAAAAGACATTTACAGATCTTTTTTGCGTTTGTTTACCCAAAAAAATCTAAAAATATCATAGCGTCAAATAAACTATTGATCAACTCCCACAGTGTCCTTGAAGACATTTCTCTTCTAATCAAAGAAGCTTCAGGTCTGAAGGAAATTCTTGGATGAGAAACAAAATGTCTTCAAGGAAAAACAAAGAAATCCCAGTTGCCTTTTGAAAAAACACTTTGGAGAAACTATGACCTGGATAATAGAGAATCTCCATAGATATTTATTAACCAACTGTTGGCAATTTTATGAGCCAGGTCTCTCCAGATCTTTCAATTTTGCACCACTTCTTTGAGTTTTTCTATGCTCTGACTGCTGTCAGCTTTAGGGTGTCTTTATAATATTTATCACAAAACCCAGAATACATACAAATGTTGTTTTTGATGTTACATTTAGTGTATAACTATCATATCTTAAATATGTACTTTAGTGTTTAATGATTCTTTTTTTTTTTTTTTTTTTTAAAAGCAACCTAGATAGCAGAATAGATGTATTGGGATGGCAGGATGGAATTCAGAGCTGACACTGTGACTCCTGGATTATTATTCTCAGTGCTTGTATTTTGCATTGTTTTGTAATATTTTACCAGGTTGTGTTACAGATGGATCTGTGGGGAAAATGAAAAAAATCACCGCTATCAGTTGGCCAGCAAAGATTTAGCAAATTTTTAAGGGCAACATTGCTTTTCAAACTAAAAATATTATTATTTTAAATCATAAATCTAGACTAGTTTTGCCTTGGATGACAATATGCTAACTAACTCTATTGTAGGCATAATTAGAGGTTCAATATGTGTGATATAATGATACAATTAGTCCCTAATTGATAGCAGCTGGCCTGGACATTTTTAAATTGCAAGAATGCAAAGTTAAAACATTGATGAAAAAGGAGTGTCTGTAGAAAAGGAATCAGATTATAGATGAAGGGTGTTATATTATAACTAAGCATGTCTCCCTTTCTGTTTCTGTGTTTGTGTCCAAAGAACATAGTAAGGGAAAAACGTCTATATTTTAAAATTTGGTTATTGTTTTAAAGCCATGGAACTGGGCTAGATTATTTGTGGGAGGGTATCTTCTTGTTTGAATCACCATAGTTGCTTTTTCAAAGCCATGGAATAGATGTACTGGGATGGCAGGATGGAATCCAGAGCTGACACTGTTACTACAGGAGGCCATCTAAATAAAATGAATGAATAATTGAATGAATGAATGAATGTTTGAATGAATTATATTTCTTTGTGCTACATTTCTGTGTCTTAATGTAGATGGTACTCAAGAAAGGCCACAGTCAACTTTTAGAAAACTTGGAAAATAAGGTAGAAGGACCCGGGATTACATTTGGGAGAAAGAGAAAGGACAAAATTTGTTGAATAGGACATATCTGTATATAAAAGCAATTTTTCAAGCTTTCTAAAAGTTTAGAAAAGTGGAATGTAAATGAATAAATTATTGCAACATTATCAGTTAGTATTTTAATTGAATAATAGTTCTATAAATTTATAATTAGAATTCTATTCTGCTTCAAAAGTCATCAAGGCACCAGAGGTGGTATTCAGCAGGTTCTGAGCAGCTCTGGAGAACCGGTAGCGGAAATTTTGAATAGTTTGGAGAACCAGCAAATACCATCTTTGACTGAAGATTTTACAGTATCCTTCCCCTGCCACACCACCAAGCCACGCCCACAGAACCGGTAGTAAAAAAAATTGAATCCCATCACTGCAAGGCACTCTTTGATCATGTGATTCAATTCTTTTAATTAAAATCTACTATTAAGGGAACTTTAGATTCATATATTCCAACATTGTTACATAGAAATATTTTAAATGAAAGTTTGCCCAAGAATAAAATATCTAATATTCAGGTCAGACATATACTATTTTAGGATGAAGAGGACTCTGCATTGTTCATACTTGAGCAGGCAGATTAGCCATTGAATGTTAGGCTCTGTTTCGGAGTTATTAGGCAAATTCAACTACATTAATATCAGTGTCATTTACAGAATCATTAATAGTAGCATTTAATTGATGGCCTACTTCAGTTAAACCTCTTTCTCTCCCCTCATATCACTGTTCCCACCCATGTCTCATTGTTTATATTACTGAAGGCTAGTTAGCTGGATAGTGTTCCCAGGAAGCAGAAGAAGGCAAGTCCAAGAAATATAGACAGAAATGTAAAATTGAGGATACTTTATGGAATATGGTTGATCTTTCACAGATAACCTTGGTGGAGATTGAAGGTGATAAAGGACACCAATCAGAGAAAAGTCAATTACCAACCTTGCCCACAGAGGAAAAAAAGTGCATACATATCCAAGAATAAAGCACTTATACTACATAACATTAAATGAAGAGGAAAAGGTTTAGATAATCTGCAGTTTAGAATCTCAAGTGGTTGTGTTTATACATGAAGACAGCAAGAGACCCTAAGCTTCGTATTCCTAGCCATAAATAACTGTGCCAACTCTTGCTAAGTAATGTAGCTGGATCAAAACTAGACAGTTTTATGGTGTTTTTTTTTAAATAAGAGACCAACAAATTCTGATGTTTTACCCTGAATTTCTATCAAATTTTGAAAACTCATAGAAAGCCCAATCACATTAGATACATTTCAGTACTTTGTTTTTTAAAAAATGTTGTCTATTAAAGCAATAAAAATGCAGATCAAATTGATAAATCTGGTCTATACTAGTTTTTAAAATATTTTGATACATACTTGTCCTGTACAATATCTGACCAGTCTGACATTAATATATACAGGCACACATTAATATGTACATTTATTATTAAAAAAATTATTATACATGAGGTTTTCAATTATGTATTTTATTCAACTTTCTGTAATAGTTTTTGAGCCAAAATCTGCACTGTAAAATTCAGAGTTTTCATTTTGACTTAGAATTGTTTCAGCCTCCATATTTATCCAAAAAATGAAATTTCAGTGGATTCATTTTTATTTACAAATTTGGGGTAGATAAATTATGAGATTTAAACAGACCTGCACAATCATATTGGACTAAGAATTACAGTCCATTTTTGTGCAGAATATACTTCAAAAAGTTAGTGAAGTCAGGCCATAATTAAACAGAGTTAATACATTTGTATATTTATTATTTTTCCTTTGTTGTCAAATTAAAAATGAGAAATTGGCAGATACTAAGGTGGCCATACATCATCTTAACCCATACATTGTATATACCTCATTAAAAAGCTACTGGTTGCTTTTAACTGCTAATTTAAAATGTTACATTATTTTTGAAGTTATAATTATATTTAGATGCTAAGCAATATTTAAGTAGAAAGATTACTTTTCTGATATAGAAAATTAAATGAAAATTTTAGTCTGGTGTATGATAAGACATAAATATTCATTATTCAAAAGAAGGGAGGAAATAATATAAAATACAAGTTTAAAAAATAATAATGCATCAAAAACAAGCCAGTATTTAAATGCCTGAGTAACTAATAAAAGAAATATAGTAAGATTTACTTTTTAAAGATAATGTTTGTACCTGAAATTAAAAGTACAAGAAATATGTAAATAATGTAATACAATCAATATTTGTAGAATAGTAACATTTTGAATTGCATCCTTATTAATTATATTTGAGATAGATACAGATATATTAACTGCACCAATGCAACATTTTGCTCGGATTCAGCAATGTTTCTAACAAACTGTGATAGCAGAAGAATACACAAGCACAGGATGATATAACATTTGAAGTACATAAGTTACAGCATCTGTACAATAATATTATTAGGGAGGTGTCATCACAAAATCAACTCCTACTTCCATATAGTAATGATCTGGACCAAAGCACATGTTTATATTGTACACAGCTAATTTTGTTTCTTTCAACAAAATTATCCAACGCTTGTTATAGGCTATATATTACTAAATTTCTATTAGCATTTTCATATGTTAAAATTTCTCATTTCCTCCATCTTTAGTAAATATTCTACCAAGATGATTAAATTCATTCATTTAGAATAAATTCATTAATTGCCAGACTTCATTTGATGCAGCAGGACTGTGAAACAGTAAATTCAAAGTAACTTGGTATTTTTTTAGAAGCGGAAATATTTGTTAGAAATAGACCTAAGATCACAACATAAATACAGTGTAGAGATAACCGGATAAAATTCTATTAAATTTTCTTATGCTGTTTTTAATAAGGGAGATGTGGCTTGTCTCTTTCATGATGACAAACCTATTTATACCAGTTAAATGTTGTAGAAAAAAACTATTAAGTCATTTTACTACGTTAGGATTAAGAAATTAATAGCCTGGTGGGACATTTTTTGGTCTTGGTAGCATGATTTCTTATCCAATTTCAGGAAAAATCCAAACAAACAAAAGAACAGTATTAAGCCATTCTTGGAAAAGGGACACCCACACCCCCATTTTACCTTTTTTTTTTTTTGTACTAGTGCTAATTTCCAGATACTCTGGGCCAGAGACATCAAACTCCTGGCCTGCCAGTTTTCGGTTTGTCGGCTTCGCGAGCGGTAGGATTCGCGGCTGCGCGATCCCCGCCGCGCTAGTCGTTTGGGGCTCCGACCCAGACGGGTGCGGAGCAAGGCTGCCCTGCAGGGGTAGCTGAAGGTAAGGGGATCCGGAGGAAGGGTCTGGGGGTGTTGCAGACCCCCCCTGGCCGGCAGAACCCCCTTTTACCAGGACATTGCAGCGGCGGTCCGTAATGGCCGCCACAAAGAAGTCGGCAGCCGGGCAAGTATGCGCAGGAGGAAGAAGAGAAAGTTATTGAAAGTGAAAGTTCTTCTTGGTCGACCCAGGGCTTTGAGATTTATCTAATTTAATTCCTGGAAAAGATGGGTTTTTGATGATTTTTTCCACAAGAGAAAAAAAGCGGCTATTTTGAGGTGCTGAAAGGAAAGTTTACTCTCCCTCCCAACGGAATTAAGCTGGAAGGAGAGGATAAAGAAAATATATAAATTTGGATCTTGTTGGAGGAGATGCCTTGAAGATTTGAGGACAGAAACATAATTTTAATAAGGCTTTAAAATATAGATTTGGACTCTTTTTTTTATTTGTTTGATACTACCCTGGAAGAGGAAGGGGGAATTTTGGCTTGCTTGGATTTATTGAGGATTGTGGATTTTGGGATTGTTTTACCTTTCTCTCGGAATATTTGGTTGGTGTAAGAAGAAAGAGGAATAAAGAAAAGAAAAGATTTATTTATAATGGCTTTCCTTTTGAAGACCTGAGGGATGAATATGAGCAAACAAAAGCAGCCTGCAAAGATGGCATGGAAAAAGCTTTTCTATTTCTAGAAATGGCGCTGGTCAATTACCAACAGACAATGGAACAGATGGAAACAGAAGTTGTTCCAGAAGAACAACAACAAGGAAAAGACGAATACGCCATCTTTATTGAATCCCAAAACTTATCTAAGGAAGAAGGAAGGAAGAGAGCAAGGAAAATGAAGGACTTAAGATCTAAAAAAACATTTGAGAAAGAGAAAAATATGATGCAGAGTAAATATAATGATAGCAAACAAGAGAAAAAGGAACACAGCAGAGAAGGGATCCCAGCAAGGCAGAGGTTAGAAGAAGAAGGGGGTAGGAAGATTTGGTGGGGGAAGAAAGAAAGGGGAAAGGCGGAGAAAAGCCTCAAAGTTTTAAAATTGGATGGGAGAAGAGGAATTTTTTTTAGGGACAAAGGATGAAATATAAACTTCTGTAAGAAAGATTCTGCTAGGTACAGAAGATAGTATTGCAACATTTATATTTGAAATAGTAAATTAGAATGGTTTAAGATTTAATAAGAAATTAAAATGTTGAAGTTTTTAATAATGATTGATTTTTAAAATGTAATAAAATATTGAAGGAAAGGAGGATACAATGTATTTAAACATTTTTGGTGGATAGAATGTACCAAGCAAAACTGAATTGGGTATTTGTTATGTTGAATGTTAATTTTACTAACTTAGGGGAGGATAGAAAGGCATCATACTCTGATTAGTGATTTCAGGAGAAATTTTTTTTATTATAAGAAGAGATAGAGGGATAATGAATGGGCAAAAGATATAAATTTAATGATTTAATTAAGATGGATTAAATAAGATAGAATTGTGAAGAGTGATATGCGCTGCCCATGCAAAGAGAGGTAACTGGGGCCAAGGTACTTTACTAAAAGATTTTTTTATGTTTGTTTGTGTTTGTTTGTGTTTTATGAGAATATTGGGGAAATTTTTGTAAAAGACAGGAAAAGTTTTAAATATGTAATGATTTGTTTGTTGTTGAAATTTTTAATAAAACTTGTTTTTTTTAAAAAAACAACTCCTGGCCTGTGGGCCAGATGTGTCACATGCTGGCCACACCCACACCTGGTTTAGCAAAGGGGGGGAAGTCACAATACATCATGTGACACTACTGTGATGATGTGAGTTTGACACCCCTGCTCTGGGCAGTTCAAGAGCTTTAAAAATAAACAGGAAAAAACAATTACACAATACAGTAGTAAAAACAAGAAACAAAAAATGGCAACAACCAGGCAACAGCAAGGAGCAGACCATCACTCCATAGATGGGGCTTCAATCACCCTCACCAAAGACCTGGAAGAAGAACAGGGCTACATTAGGTCCAAAAATACAGGATTTGTTCCAAAAGAAAGTTATACTCTTGCTCCATTGCAGCTCTCAGAAATAATAAAAACTAAACTACAGTTTCTTGCTCCTTAAAGGTTTTTGTCAAAGAGTCCGGTGTCTAAAGAAACGACAGCCCAAAACTCATTTTTTGAGTATATATAGGTATATATTGATTTTTAGAATATATTAACATATTTAAATGAGAAATAATTCTGTGCCTTTGTAAAATTGCTTCTAGATTGACTAAATAATGAGCTTGAGGTTGATATGGCCTTATGCATTATAAAATGTCTTGGAATATATACAGAGCTTTGCAGCTTCCTGTGCTCCATTACCCTCAAGGTGATGCCTAGAATTGCTCCCATGGTTGCCATTTTGTGTAGTTACTCATCTAATCCAATGGGCCCTGAGAGATACAACTAGTTGTGGGAACAACCTGGATTTTGCTTTCCTCCAGACTAAAGTCTGAAGATGAGCTGCAGTTGTGATATTAATTAAAGTAAGCAGAAAGGCTCCTATTGATTCTGGGAGCTCTGGATTGTGAAACAGATAGCTGCTTCAAATATTTGATGGTGGGTGGCCATTAGCTCAACTGTAATACAGCTGCAACCTTCTTCACGTAATGCAGTATTTGCGTAACACAGCAGTCTTAATACACAAGAGTTTTGAGAGCTTCTAGAATGTAATACGAGTTAATTTTTGAATCCACCAAATACTAACAGTAAGATTTAACTTATAACATGCTGTGTTCCAGTGTTAAGGTTCATCTATTGTATGTTTTATAATGGCATTAACCTTTTGGGGTGGGAGAAATTGTATTTTAATAAATCCTCTCTGCTATTATAATTTTGCTGCATTCAAGGAATGCCACTCTACTATTAAGCTATTTGTATTTTCAAAGAATTCCAGCACGTCAAACATAATCCCTGCCTTCCTGGAAAATTGATGAATGTCATTAATCAAACTTTCATTACCAAATATTCCCACACTGTACCCTGTGAAAGTAACACATGTTACAATGGTTCTGAAGGATTTTTTTCATTCTTAATAACTTAAAATATATTAGTAGTGTGCATTTTTGAACTTTTTTAATAGTTGACTCTATTTTTAATTCAAAGATTAAAAAAAGCACACAAGATATCATTTCTATATTCACTTAGCTTAGTAAGCTGATGGTTATCTTAAGTTTATAACTTAGCAGTTTTTAAATCTGAACAAGTACTTAGAACATTTAAATTGCCTATCTAATGTGAATAAATAAATATAATGAATGCATGTCATAAAATTTCATGGAGTTTTCTTTTTTCTTTTACTGGATAGTCTAATTATAGGTTCCTATATAGTCATAATGATATTCGTGAGCACAGAATTATAGTACTAGAATCTTGATGTTATTTTTTTAAATTTATATAAATTATAAATAATAATTTATTTTTTACTTTTGCAAATAACTCAAGATTGAGAACATATCCAATACACCTTCCTCCTTTTATTTTTCATACAACAACCCTGTGGGGTCAGTTGGGTTAAAAGAGAGTGCCAAAGCATTCGACAAAGTAGACCACAACCTACTTCTTAGTAAGCTAGAAAAAAGTGGAATAGATAGCACCACCACTAGATGGACTCGCAACTGGCTGGCAAACTGTACTCAACGAGTAGTCCTTAATGGGTCTAAGTCTACATGGAGGGAAGTAAGCAGTGAGGTGCCACAAGGCTCCGTCTTAGCCCAGGACTCTTCAATATCTTCATTAATGACTTAGATGAGGGAATAGACGGGAAACTTACCAAATTTGCAAATGATACTAAGCTGGCAGGAATAGCTAACACTCAAGAAGATAGGCTCAAGATCCATCTGGATCTTGACAGACTAGAACACTGGGCCATATCTAACAAAATGAAATTCAATGTAGAGAAAAGTAAAGTCCTACACTTAGGCAAGAAAAACCAAAAGTACACATATAGACTGGGTAAAACCTGGCTCAGTAGCAGTAACTATGAGAGACATCTTGGAGTCTTAGTGGATAACCAGCTAAATATGAGCCAGCAGTGTGCAGCAGCAGCCAAAAAAGCTAATGCAATCCTAAATTGTATTAACAGAGGGATACAATCAAGATCAAGGGAAGTACTAACATCACTCTATAAAGCCTTAGTAAGACCACACCTAGAGTACTGCATCCAGTTTTGTTCACCACATTAGAAAAAAGATGTTGAGACTTTAGAACAGTACAGAGAAGAGCAACCAGGATGATTAGGGGACTGGAGACTAAAATATATGAAGAACGGTTACAGGAACTGGGCTTGGCTTGTCTAGTAAAGAGAAGGACCAGGGGAGATATGATAGCAGTCTTCCAAAATTTGAGAGGCTGCCACAGAGGGGAAGGGGTCAAGCTATTTTCTAAAGCGCCTGTAGGCCAGATAAGGAATAATGGATGGAAACTGAACAAGGAGAGATTTAACCTAGAAATAAGGAGAAACTTTTTGACAGTGAGAACAATCAACCAGTGGAACAGCTTGCCCTTGGAAGTTGTGGGAGGGTCATCACTTGAGATTTTCAAGAAGAGATTGAACTGCCATTTGTCAGAAATGGTGTAGGGTGTCCCGCTTGGGCAGGGGTTGGACTAGATGACCTACAACGTCCCTTACAACTCTGATTATCTGTTAAATCTGCCCAAGTTCATCCAGCTGATTTTCATGGCTAACGCAGGACTTGAACTGACTGTTTCTTGCTTTCTAGCCTGGTGTGTTCTTAGACCAAGCTGGCTCTGTTGTGCTATGCTATGCATAGAAACTAATTGACAAGAAATATGTTCAATAGTATCAGAGAACCCTTAGACAACAAATATTTGAGCCAAGATTTTAGAATACAAGACCCTGGTGCTATCTTTGACTATAATTACTAAAATTTGATGCTATTATTTCCTACCATTTTGAAGCAGAATTTATTTACTAAAAAGAAAAAAAAAGGAAAGGAGGGTAGAAAAACTCATTCCAAAAGAAACTGAGAGAAATGTATACAATTCTATTCTGCTCTTATGTAATGCAGTTGTATCAATTTTAAGCTCTAGTTTTGAAATGTTTTAATATGGCAGTCTAGTCTAAGAAAGGGAGAAATGTTGCTACTATTTGAAATTGGTGCCAGCTGGAAAAATAACGGATATTTTTAATTATTCAGAAAGGCATATATGGCAATAAGTATAATAGAAATGGCCTGAGATAAGTGGCAAATCATGGTTAATAAATATCAAAATTATATGCAATAATAAAATACTATAAATTAGGACAAGAAGGATAACTCAGAGAAACAGTTACATAGTAAGAAAGAGGCTCCTGGCTTATAACAAGGTAAAAATAGCCAAGATAATACTTGGCTAATTTAGTAGCTATTGGTTCCCAGGAAAGGGCTATTCAATATTATTTTGTTTTCACAACCAGTTCAACTTTTTGTCATTCAGTATTATTTGGAAGTAGGTCTACCTATGCAACTCATTCAGTTTGCAGGGTTTCCCATTGTACAGTTTCCCGTTGTAGACAATGGCACTGTATATGTAGGTGATTGGCTCTTCAGCCATATCTCTTTTGTAACATGAAGGTGGTCTTCACTGTTCATCTGTTGCTGAATCTAACACTAGAACAAAGCTTAAATTAACCCAATAAGTAGATTTGTCCTTCACTAATGCTAAAGTCATATTTCTTAAGTTTTGAGAAAACCTATTATGAATCTCCCAAAGGTGCTTTTTCAAGAGGCAACTGGGCTTTCTTGTTTTCTTTGAAGATGTTTTGCTTGTCATTATCTCCTATTATGAATATTTCATTCATCTAAGTAGCAAGTTTTTGACTTTTACACTTAATTTATTTGTATATTGCCTGAAGTATTTATGGTGTATGAAGTTCTTCCAGAGAGAGATGGCAATTTAATGTTTGAGAAAGCAGCTTTGTATGCCCACATGCTTATTTAGTCTTAACTAAAGGAATTTTGATTTTTTCTGGACTTTTGCAATGTGTATATAAAATAAGGAGTTAGTTTGATAGTTCAAAAATGTTATTACTAAAGCATGATACAAGGCAATTCCTTTTGAAGGTGTTTGCAATGCTGTGTTCAAAATGTGGAATGCAGAACTGATGATAAGATTCTCAAGAGTCTTCTATTTTTCATAGCAATATGATTCATTGAGGTAACAAGATTAAAAATTGTTTAAAGATATTGAAACCCTAAGCTGAAATCATAACCCAATTTAATGCATTCGAATCCAAAAGGACAGCTTCATGGTAGATTGAAGACAGTGATCTCAGTGTCTATAAATCAAAAAATTCATGACAAGAAGAAAAATGCAAAGATAGCACAGTTCACCTGCTATACCTCAGTTCATTCTTTGCCAAACATTGGGAGGATATCCATTTTGTTAAACCCAAAGAAGATCATTTTTCTAATCCCTAGGTTGAATATTGAGTGGATCAAGCAAAATGAATACATTTGATAGCCACCTGTTATGAGACAGACCAAATACATATTTAAATTGTTTCAAACAGATCCTATATTTCACTTTTCTCTCAGGCAGCATGAGCATAGTATTTCTGCAAAGGACTATTTTCTCTCCTTTTAATACAGTAGCATGAGATTGGTGAACATAAAAGTCCAGCTCAAAGATTTCATCAATAGGTAATTGTACAGTTAGGATGATACTACTAGCCAAACAAAGTCCCATTAGTTTGTTGAACCATGCAATTGTGTTGCTCTCCTTCAGAACTGTATCAAAATGCCATTAAAAGTAATTCTCAAAGAGTTAATTTTGAACAAGATGAAATCTTTTGAGATTCTTCAGAATGGTCAGAACTGCCAGACTAGTTTCAATATTTTCAGCTAAGTGACACAGTTCTAATGTTAATAATAATAATAATAATAATAATAATAATAATAATAATAATAATAATAATAATAATAATAATAATAATAATAATAATAATAATAATAATAATAATAAGAAGAAGAAGAAGAAGAAGAAGAAGAAGAAGAAGAAGAAGAAGAAGAAGAAGAAGAAGAAGAAGAAGAAGAAGAAGAAGAAGAATATGGAACACAATCAGATTTAACTAATTCTGAAAATCAGTTTATCACAAAAATGGTTGATTTGCTAGGTCTTATTTAGAAGTTATTAGTGAATCATGACTCAGAGACTAAACAACTTAAAATCTAGAGATTAAATGTATGCTGGAATCAGAGACAACAATTCATATGCAACAATAGTTATATCAATGGAAGAACAATATTACATTTGCAGTGAATATCATAGTTAGGAAAATATATCAGATATTTTACCAATGGTATATTAATTCAGTAATATTGCTAAAAATGATGATTCAATGTAACTACCATGTTAGATCATCTACTCTTCTAGTAGAGGAATAATTAACCACTTTATGCTTATCAAGTACAATTTTTACTGAAGAAAGAAGAAAAAAGAAAGAGGAGGAGGAAGTTTGCCCTGTTTACACAATTTTTAAAGAATTATTTTTCTGCATTCAGACAAAATAAAATGTAGCCCCAAGAGCTTGAAGAAATGTATTATTATTTAATATATTTATCTACAATTCTTATTTATCATGTCTATTCGGTAAGCAAGCTTCTTAGATATTTTTTGAAATTTTATTTAAGTTCAAATCAGGTGAATTTACAAGCCTGTTCTGTGAATGAAAGTGTATGAAACTATTTTGGTGCAAATGGTATCAGACTGTTTTTCCTTGTTATATGTTAATAAACAAGTAGAGTTTAAGAGTGATAACCATCCTTATAAAATCTTAAATATATACATATAATTTTCACAAAAGGGAAATATTTAAAGACAAGTAACAGTAGTTTAAGCCCACAGTTATTAGGTAAGTGGTTCATTTTAAGTTAGAGCACATAAAATTGATGTAGCTCCTGTCACAAAAATAGTATTTAGCTGTTATTAGCTGAATGTTAGCTGATTTCTCATTTGAATTACTTTGTTTTGTAGGTTTAAATGAGACCCTACTTGGACAATTCAAAATGGATGGTTAAAACGAACCTATGAAATGGTGCATCAAATATTTAGATTTGAATGAATAGAGTTATTTAGGAACATGCCATTATATTTCTTGGAGAGAAATGAATATCACAATAATGTCAATATCGATCATATCAAGACTTAACAAAAAGCTGTTAAAATTTGTGCCTGTCCTCAGCATCTGTTTCATTTCACTGCATTATATACAGGGAGCATGAAATACATCTTTGCACCATGCAGTACATAATTAATTATATCAAGAGTATCATTCTGAGGCATAAGCAGTGCATTATGTTGTTTGGGACTCCTGTTGAGTACCCCAGTGCGTGTGATAGCTTTACTGAAGTGTTAATTTGGAAGTCCAGCTACGAAGCTCATCTTTAGCAGAAATGACAAACCCCTGAATAAATTAGAGGTATTTCAGGGAGTGCAATGATTTGAAATCTCACAGATACAAGTTTGTTATCACAATTCATTTTCTATATAATAAGAATAACTCAAATTTTTGTGAATTGTGAAAAAATGTAAGAGATTGGTAGTAACTTTCCTAACAATAGTAGTGAAGAGATAGCTAAGACTGAATATTTATTTATTTGATGATGATAATGATGATAATGATGATGATAAGGAGGAGGAGGAGGAGGAGGAGGAGAAGGATGATGATACCTATTCAGTCATGTCTGACTCTTGACAATTCTACTTAATTATTTATGGGTGACAACCCATCTCACTGTCTCAAGTGACCTTGGCAGCACAATATGGCATATTCTGAACACAAACCTTATGTTCTTTATTTAGACCCAAATTAATAATCATGTTGATTTATCAATGGAATGTAGGAATTTGTTGGATATTATAATGTATGCATTTATTAGACATTATTTATCTGCCTTTTCAGGAAGTTGAAATGTGAATCTCTCTTCATTGGGTAAGTTGAGCTGAAAGAGATTGACTAGTCCAAAATTCTCCATGAAATTTCATGAATTTCATGGACTTGAACTTGGTTTTGCCAAGCTATAGTCCAACCATTCAATTGCAATACACTGGCTCTCATTATTATCTGTACCATTTGTCAGGGGTGGTATTCAGCAGGTTCTGACCAGTTCTGGAGAACCAGTAGCGGAAATTTTGAGTAGTTCAGAGAAACAGCAAATACCATCTCTGATTGGAGATTTTACAGTATCCTTCCCCTGCCACTCCCACCAAGCCATGCCCACAGAACCAGTAGTTTAAAAATTTGAATCCCTTTTAGAATTTTGACATTTAGACTTTTCTCCAGGGCAAAGGGAATTCCTCTTTTTTATGACACAGACTAACACGGAAAAATGTTTTTTTTCCTATTTCTAATTTCTTTCCTCTGGTAGAAGACTTCAGTGGGAAGAAAAGGTATGGAATAAAAAGAAATACCCAGACAACTGTCTTTGAAGATACTGAGGTAAAAGGTGATGCCCTGATTGCAACTGCTGTGTCCTTAAAGTTGCTGATTGCTTATTATAGATGTTCAGTAACTTGTTTGACATGAGCAAGCAAAGAAAAATTGTGGAAAAGATAGTCAATATGGAGAGAATGAACTTATTAAGACAATTAACAGGGATTCTATGTATGAATTTGGCAGCAGAAGCCAACAGAATGACCAGATACCTAAGTGTTCTGAAGGTCTGAATTTTCAACTACATGAGAATCTTAGAAGAGTTCAGCTAGGGAGACAAAACAGGAGCCTGGCAAGGAAAGTTTAAAGGAGAAATTCGTAAGGATTTTTCACTTTAAAGGAAAGTGAGCTAAATTGAATGCTTGAGGAAGGAACGTGAAGAAAATGTTTCTATTTATGGTGGTTTAACAAAGTTAATTATTTCATTGTTACCTACTACAGACTCTACCTATCTCTGTATTATTTTTCATTCTAGGATACAGCTGTTTTGCTGTACTACATTATGCTAACTTAACTGAGAGATATAACTGTGTGCTGTTGACTAACATTCTTGTGTTCAGAAAGAAAAATGGAAGATACCAAATGATCTATAATATTAAACTGGATACTAATATATTTAAAGAGGTAAATTATTGCCATTGTTGGTCTATGTTACATGCTCATTTATTAAGGTTAGGTTTTTCAGACTCCTCACTATCTTGATCACACTACCTTACTTCTATTAATCTTTAGTAATTTACTGATTTTCCATCCCTAAACTACCAGAAAAGGCCCTGAACTGAATCCATTCTCTTACAGTAGACACTGGGTTGAAAGGAATCTAAAATATTTATTTCTATCACTGTGACCGAGTAAAGTGGTCATGCTAGAAAGTTGATTTCATGTCTTTCAATCATATTTTATGCTTTGTACTATAGTTTCTGAAGCCAGATCCTTTATTCAATCTGTTACTTATAGTTGTATCCCAACACATTGCAATGGACTGTATAGTCCTACACTGCGAATTGAATTTTGCCTTGCCTTTTCCATATTTTCTCCAGTTATGTCAAATAACATGGGAAAATAAAAATGGACTATATGGATTTCATAACATGTCCTTCATGTTATAAACCACACAAATGCATGTAAATTAATGTTTTTGCAAAATCCATTATCAGCTTCATCAGATGTACAGTAGCAATGCAAAACCCTAAGTTGTGTCATTACCTTGTTATACTGTATTAGGGGAAAATCAGAGTGCATTCTTAAATTATTATTTTTATTCAGGCATGATAACTCAACACATAAGTCTTTTAAATGCATCTCAAAGGGCTGATCAGTAATTTTCATAACAAACTACCTGAAGACATTGTAATGTATTTTTAAACGATTACTATAGTTTCAGCTAATTAAACTGTCTTTCAGAATCTCATAGACATAGATCACAGGCTATTGTCCCTTGCAGCAAAACATATTGCAGCTACAGTTTTACTGCATTTTCTGAAATTAGTGTGACCATTTGATACAAAAACCATGCTCAAAACAAGAGGAGTGTTATAAAAGGCAATCACCAGCATTCTGGTGTCACCCTGCCTTCCAATCAGTTGTAATGTGTCACTGTGTGACTATGCCATTTTTGGAGATGCCAGGATAATTGCACTGGTTGCTCATTTACTCTTTCTAAATGCTTTCTCCTAATATTTGATAGAAAAATCCTCTTTTCAAAGGCGACTGGTTTTGAGTGTAACATATATGAACCTAATGGCATTTTATGCAAACAGCAGAATATGATGTCTGCTATGGCAGCCAACCCCTATAAAAAATAAACTAAAATAAAATGATATGCTTCTGTATAAACAGTAAGCATAACATGTGTTTGCAATTGGATATGCTTTTAATAAGCATCACCACACACATTAACCACACAGTAATTATTAAGTTTTAGATCATTCTAAAGTCTACTTTAGACTTAAACTATTAGTATAAGATATAGGTCCAGGGGTGGGATTCTACCAGTTCCCACCTATTCGCTAGAACTGGTTGTTAACATTCTAAGCAGTTCGGAGAACCGGTTGTTAGAAGAAATTACTGGCCTAATCCTGTAAGGAAGACAGGAAGGAAACATTCTGGTGTTGCTTACAGAAACTGCCTCTTTGTTAACCCTTATTACATTCTTGGCAGGACTAGACTTCCTATGTCAGGATCATCTCTGGAGTTTTTTTCCCCTCCTTTGCTGCTACTTTGCTTGTGTGGAGTGGCCATTCAAAGTTACTATGGCACTGAAAAAAATGACTTATGACCATTTTTCACACTTATGACTATTGCAGCATCCCCACAGTCATGAGAGGCCAGGCAAAGAGATGCGTGCCTCAATATGAGTGATATTGAGTTGCCATACCCAGCCAATAACATGACCACCAAGCCATGTCCACCCAGTCACATGACCACCTAAGCCCACCACCTAAGCCATGCCCACAGAACTGGTCGTTAAAATTTTTGAATCCCACCCCTGTATAGGTCCCTCAATTATAAGTTGGATTTTTGATTTTCAAAAACCTTTCAAGGAAAGAGAGAATGTGTAGCAAAGTATTTTGTGTTTGTTTCTGTTGAAAGCAGAAAAATGTGAATATATAAAATGAGTATCTTAGTTTAGGTTTGAAATTTTGTTTAGTGCCTCTGTAACATTGCTAAAAACATGAAAACTGAGATCTTGTCATTTCTTAGTCAACAATTCTAAGGATTCTGGAATTACTGCCCATCTGGGTTTGCTTTTGCTATTGATTCAATCACATACCATTCTTCCATTTTTTAAAAAATAATGATGATGAAGGGTCTTAGGTGTTTTCTGAACTTGCTTGTTTTCTTGCAGATGTTTCATTACCCAAAGTAAGTAACATCATCACTGCAAGCACCAAAGGATCCTCATGTCAATCCTGAGAAACAAATATTCTCCTTTATTAATAATAAGGATAAAAAGAAGAAAGCATGTTTTCTAGGCTATTGTTGTTAACAGATTACAGCAATTTCATGCTGCTTCTATGTTTTAGCACCAGCCTATCTTTCAACCTTTCTTGTTTCATTTGGAGGAAAAGATAGAGACATGAACATGTCATGTGCTTTGTATTTGTAACTGTCTGTGAGAAAGAAAGATAATGTTCAATATTACCACTACCATTTTTTAAGCAAGTGTATTTGCATCTATTGATTAATTTTTGAATTTCTAAAGACATTATTTGAATCTTTGCATTGATAATCTACATTTAAAAAACAACAACAACAACCAGTTTCCATTTCTATCTTGGCATGGCCTTCAGTAAAGAGTGAGTATGATTAAATCTCACTTCCTCATCAATACAATGACAGCTATTAGAACAAATATGACCGGTGTTCCCATGCTACATTATTTTTTCAAGTACTTAGTTTTCATTTTGTCAGGTGTGATTTTCATAACAATTTTGGAACATCACAAAATATTGGTTGGCTGGCTTTGGCCTACTAATTGCTACAAAATATGCCATCATCAGTTAGTATTTGAAGACCATTGACTTCATATGGATTAACTCAACACTGCTTTAAATAAAAAATTCAAGTTGTTTACATGCCTATTTCCACAGTATCATAGAATTTATATTTTAATAAAGCACCATCTCTTTCAAGCACAGCTTCAAAAAAAAATATATCAAGACCTGCCAGAAATGGATTAAAATATCATACTGCAGCAATCACAAGTAAACACAATGATCAACCCATACTAGAGTGCAATCTCCATGAATTTGCAAGCAATCAAACATGAGGGGACATTTTTAGTTTTAACAAGGTCTCAATTTCATACAGAAAATTTTTGTAAGCCTTTAAAATCATGGTTATTTAAAGAGCTAATATTATTACTTGTATCGCTGCTTTTCTTTTTCTTGTTACCATTTTGTAAACATAAAGGATTTTTGTTATATTTCATGTGCCTGATGATAATGAGACTCATACAATCCCTGACACTTTGATTAAACTTTAGACATGAGAAAAACTCAAAGAAGATGTTCAAAGAATATTAGAATTGAAACAAAACGTTATAGATTATCACCATCGCTTACAGAGGCACTCCAGGCTGTCAATCCTGTTCCTATTTTATTTATTGGACGCAGATCAGTGTTTCTTAACTTTGGTAACTTTAAGATTTATTCAGCACCCAGAATTCTGGGAGTTGAAGTCCACAAGTATTAAAGTTGCCAAGGCTCAGAAACACTAACATTGACTATGCATATTCTCCTCAAACTTCTCTTTTCTATTCTAGCTGACCCATAGCATTCCTTAGCTCCACTGCTAAATGCTTATTTGCTGGTGTCGTTGGGCTTATTTGCAGGACTGCTATTCTTGTTTTGGTGCTTTGGCAATGCCCAATGACCAGTATTATATTGATACTTCCCATGTGTCGATTATTGGCCTAGTTTGGGTGCCATATCTGGTCTTAGAGTTATGAAATATAAATGTGAATAAAGATTTCACATTTCAGATGTGCTGTTTTTGGATCCCTGTTCCTGTCGAATCAATTTTTAAATATCTCTGCATTGTCTTAATGCCAGAGTGGCAAGAAACAAGCTCTAAAGCAAATGCCAGAGAATGAGGAGTATTTCCTAAATTTAGTTGTTTAGTAGAGTCATAGTGACAAAGCATTTCTCAAATGCATGTTTCAAACCTTTCACAACATGTGGGAATTTGAAAATAAAGTGGATTAAATGTTATTCTCAAAATGATTTATTAATGATCTTGCTTAAAAATAGAAAATTTCACTGCCACTGGGAAAAAAGGAATATTCATTGTGCTTAGTAGGAGGGACTGTATCCTGATGGTAATTAGTATTTAGCTTTCTGCACTTCACTGTTCATATGACTCATGTTAATTTACACTAATAAATGTACATCTATGTCTATATACATAACACCTATCAAATAAGGTTTGAATGCAGTTTTGTAGTTGAGAACAAACATAATTGCCCACTTTATATTTTACTAAACTTATTTTTCATTCTGTGGTTATAGAGCAGAGAAAAGAATGTTAGATGTGAGGGAAAGATTCATGACTTAAGGGTTGCCCTTACAACAACTGGGAGCCAATGTCAACCCACAAAATGTAATTCTTTTAGTTTCAGCCAACATGTTTCTGGCAAAGGGATCCAGAGACCAAGGATAAGAGAGAAAAACAGCACAGGCTAAAATTAACTAGTAATTAAGTTCCAAGGTAAGAAAATGTGTAAAACTTTCCCTCATATACAAGTTGTTTGAACTGAAAAACAAATCTAGAACAAGATTTAATAGCAGCCGTGGTCCATCAGGTAGTTGGTTTAATTGTTACCCCCTCATACTTTTGCTTCTATCTCATTGCTAGCCCACATCTAAGACAGTTTTAGGATGTTCTTATGCAGAAATAGTATTACTCCATCACACTGTTGATATATACAGACAATCTAGGAGAAATAACAGAATAACAGGGAGATCTTCTAGTCTAACCCCCTGCACAAACAGGGGACCCTATGCCATTTTGGACAAATAGCTCTCCAATCTCTTCTTAAAAATTCAGTGATGAAGAACTATATGGAGAACTTGTGAAGGCAAGCTGTTCCATTGGTTAACTGTTCTCACTGTCAGGAAATCAGTCCTTAGTTCTAGGTAGTTTCTCTCCTTGATTAGTTTCCATCCATTACTTCGTGATTTCTTGTTTGGGTGCTTTGGAAACTAGGTTGACCCTTTGTTCTTTATGGGACCCCTTCAAATATTGGAATACTGCGATCATGTTACCCCAGTCCTTCTTTTCATTAGACTAGAGATACCCTAGATGCCAGCCTGCCATAGACTATGGGAGGAGGGACCTGCGAGGAAGGAGAAAGCCAAAACTACTCATTGTGCTTCCTGAGACATTGACTCATCATCCCAAGGCCAGAGACCTGGGGAGAGGATGCCCCAGCTCACCATCTAGGCCTTATGATACAGGGACCGTTACCAAAACAATTCCTTTGAATGTAACTGATATTAGGGAGATAACAGGGGTGGGGGAAGAAACAGGAAAGGAAAAGTTAACTAGGGAACCTTTGTGTGCAAACTTTTGCTTCTGGCTTTGCTATACTGTAACCGGTTGGCTTTTAGTAAATGGAGTTGAGGGTCTTTCTTTTTTAGGAGCCTGAATTGGGGCAGGTGTGAAACAATGTTTGTGGTAGTTCCAATCTAAAATAGAAGGCAGTTCTAATCAGACATAGTACAGGATGTACAGTACTCAAGTTCCATTAATTATATTCTCTTGATTACCACCACCAGTTGACCCAAAAATGCCATGGAAATGCTAACTCAATGTACACAGACAGGGGAAAAGTCTAGAGGTGTAGAAACCAACTCAGACTAAATTCTACTAAGATGGTGTTTATGTGAGACATTCAGAAAATGTCCCTGCCCTGAGATAATCCACATGTTTGTCCTGGAAAACCCCTATCTGATTTAAAGTGGCATGTAGACTATTTTGGAATTATGGTCCATCTTTCAAAATGTTTAATTTGGTGGGCATAGACAAACTCGTGCTATCTATTTAACAGAGGATAAACTGATAAACTGATAAACCGCTCCCGTGTACTCCGCACTGAACTCAAAAACGTCTAGACAATGGAGAGAAGGACCTGTACATTGACTACCATGCTGACTGTATCAAAAGTAAGCCACACAACCCGCAACTCAGCTTTAACCCTCAACCACAACCCTACCTCAACCGATCCACCATCACCCAAGACTAGGCATGCACGCCCTAACTACCTCAATTCCAACTACTACTGGCCTTAAATGCAAACTACTAAACGCAAGAAGTCTCGTGAATAAAATACCTGAATTTTTCCTCCTACTAAATATGGCTAAATTCGACATTATATTTGTCTGTGAAACATGGCTCAATGCTTCTCTCCCTGACTCCATTACCACAGTAAGGGACTATCATGTTTACCGATCAGATCGTGAAATTCGTAGAGGAGGTGGTGTTGCTATCTTCTATAAAAAGTCCTTACATCTAAAAATATCCAAGTTACCCAGGAGCTTGCTCTTCCTGAGACCATCATCTGTGAACTATCCTTAAATATCACAATTCGATTCTTACTATGTTACAGAGCACCTGATTATGACATCGAACATGTAAACAAGCTAAATACATTACTAACATGGGCTGCATCCTGCCCATACCCTTTTATCTTTCTTGGTGATTTCAATCTACCTCATATTGACTGGACCCTAAATGAATGTACAACTGACATCATACACACAACCTTCTACAATGCTATTACAAATCTGGGACTGGAACAACTAGTAACCAACAACACTAGACTAAACAACTGCCTCGATCTCATCTTCTGCAATAGTTTGAATTTAATTTACGGAATACAAACTAAAGAACCCTTTCCAGCAGTGACCACAATATGATTGACTTTTGTCTCAACATACGCCCACACAAAAATCACCACAATGATGTAATCCCCAATTGTAACTTCAAAAAGGCAACTATGATCTTATAGACAGCAATCTCTCATCCCTTGATTGGCAATCTCTATTCACTGGATGCAATACTGTTGAAGACCATTACAACATATTTTTACTTGAAGTCAAAAGAGTCATCAAACTATATGTTCCAACAACAACTCCCAAAACAAAACAAAAAGCAGATTACCCATAACAATAAGGAAACTTCAATCCAAAAAGAGATCACTCTGGCGGAAAAACAAATCTGGTCACGTTGCCAATTTCAAAAGCCGATACAAAAATTTATGCCACCAGATAAAGACCGAATGCACCAATTATCACATTAAACAAGAGGAAAACCTTCTAAGCACCAATTCCACCCGTGCTTTTTACAATTTTGTAAACAACAAACTAAAAGACTCAAGGTCCATCCCACCCTTGATAGGACCTGATGGTAAAGACTGCAACGACGACACCATTAAAGCCAACCTCTTTAACACATTCTTCGCTCAGTATTTGTAAACAGCAACGGATCATGCCCAGTATTTCCTAGCCGCACCACAGATAACAACAATGATCTAATACATATCGATTTTACAGAAGACAATGTTGAAAAAGCACTACGCAATCTAAAACCATCTCTATCTATTGGACCGGATGGAATATGTGCCTACTTCTTAAAAAAGCTATCCACTGCCATAGCCAAACCTCTAAGCATAATCTTTGAAAAATCTTTCAGGACCAGCTCCTTGCCTAACCTATGGTCACAAGCCACAGTCATCCCCATCTTCAAAAGGGAGACCCAAGCCTAGTTGAAAATTACAGACCAATCTCCTTATGCTGCGTCACCTGTAAAGTCATGGAATCAATTATTAACCAATCCATCATCCTCCACTTAGAGACAAACAACCTACTTTCCAATAAACAATTTGGTTTCAGAAAAAAACTATCCTGTAATCTGCAACTCTTACACTGCAAAAACATATGGACGACACAACTCGACCAGGGCAAAGCAATAGACGCAATCTACATAGACTTCTGTAAAGCCTTTGATTCAGTGGTACACGACAAACTACTCCTAAAAATAAATCCTATGGTATCTCTGGACAACTGAATAACTGGATAGAAGCATTCCTGGCAAACAGACAACAAATGGTCAAAATTGGGAGCGTCCTATCAAATTCTGTACCTGTCAATAGTGGTGTCCCCAAGGCAGTGTTCTAGGACCAACTCTCTTCATACTCTACATAAATGACCTCTGTGATCATATTAAGAGCAATTGCGTTCTTTTCGCTGATGATGTAAAGCTGTTCAATACCACAGACAATACTGCTACCCTACAAAAAGATCTTGACTATGTATCAGAATGGTCAAACAAATGGCAACTTCAAATCTCAACAAATAAATGCTCTGTCTTACATATTGGCAAAAAAATCAGAAAATAAAATACAAGCTGAATAGTCAAGATCTTGTTGATGACCCAAGCTCTGTAAAGGACCTTGGAATACTCACCTCTAATGATCTAAGTGCTAGAGCCCACTGCAACTACATAGCCAAAAAGGCATTAAGAGTTGTTAACCTAATCCTACGTAGCTTTTTCTCTGGTAATATCACACTACTAACCAGAGCATACAAAACATTTGCTAGACCAATACTCAATACAGTTCATCAGTCTGGAACCCACATTACATATCTGATATTAGCACAATTGAGAAAGTCCAGAAATATTTCACAAGAAGAGTTCTCCACTCCTCTACTCGTTGTAGAATACCTTATGCCACCAGACTTGAAATTCTAGAACTAGAAAACCTTGAATTACGCCGTCTTCGGTCTGATTTAAGCATGGTATATAAAATCATACATTGCAATGTCCTACCTGTCAATGAATACTTCAGCTTCAACCATAACAACACAAGAGCACACAATAGATACAAACTCAAAGTTAACCGCACCAAACTTGATTGCAGGAAATACGACTTCAGCAATAGAGTGGTCAATGTCTGGAATACTCTACCCGACTCTGTAGTTTCTTCCCAAACCCCAAAAACTTTAACCTTAGACTGTCTACTATTGACCTCACCCCTTTCCTAAGAGGTCTGTAAGGGGCGTGCATAAGCGCACCAACGTGCCTACCGTCCCTGTCCTATTGTTTCTTATTCTTCTTTATTTTTCTTATATGTACCCATTTCATGTATTCACAACTATGTATACACTTATACTTATTATCTTGTAAACAATTGGCAAATCAAATAAATAAATAAATAAATAAATAAATAAATAAATAAATAAATAAATAAATAAATAAATAAATAAATAAATAAATAAATAAATAAATAAATAAATAAATAAATAATAAATTAATTTGCTTTCTAACATACACACTTGCTCCAAGGTTTTTTTTTTTTTGGGGGTCAGTTTATTTCTTTTTTTCCCATACAGAAGAACAAACTATCCAGTGAAACCCTGGGCTGGAAGTATCCACATTTATTTTCTAAGAATGCCTCTGAGGTTTATGTGAGGCTCAAAGGCATTGTTAAAAACGTTGCTTCTATTTGAGTCTGGTGCTTTAGTTTTCAGCATGCTAACTTACTATTTATTTTTTAATTAAAAGAATCTTTTAAAAAAAATATCAGGTGAGACAAGTAATTTAGGGACATATCAGATGTATATTAGTTCCCATAATTCCCTTATTGTAATCCAGGACTCTGCTGTAACTAAACCTTTGTATGAGTAACTGAAATCACTGAAATCAGCATTTTGGTCTTGTGTTTGCCTCAGTTTTGGCTTTCGCATCCTCCTTCCCCCTATTTATATAGGAAGAACAGTGTCTTGAACACTAAAGGTGCTCTATATAAAACTTAAAAATATATAACTTGTAAATACTTTTATGATTTTTAAATCAACATAAGATTTCCTGAGTTTTAATAGAAATTGGCATGCAGTGAATTGATAGCTGCTTTATTTTAGCTACTCATATATTCTCTCTTTGGTTCAAAATCTCTATTAAAAAGCCTAAAACGTGCTGTACAGTGAGCATATTTTAGATTTTTCAAAGAAGTAAAGATTGTACCTAATTTCAAGCTAGGCAAAACTCCAGAATCAGCTCCAATCTAGGAACAATCTCAAAACTAGTAAATGGTCTTGACAGAGGGTTGTTTTTTTTAAGCCCCTATGTTTAATCAATTTGATCAAATTTAACCTCTGTAAAGTAGGCTTTGCCTGCATAAGTCATGCACACCCTGCTGTGTTAAAGGAGAAAACCTGCTGTATCTAGGAAACTACAGCCAGCTAATCAACTTTAACAATATATTATTTTCATGTTTTAAATTTTTCCTTCCTGTCTAAATCCTATGGGCAATTGAACAGAACCCAGAATACCTCTGGCATCTTTTGTTTTATAAGCTTCTAAGTTCAGCTCTTGGATAATATTTACTTTGTTCATAACTGCATGAGCTGTGTAAAAAATGTACAGAAGATAGGCAAAGGTTAGTTCTGATAATAAGTGGGATCCTGATGTAATAGCAGATTCTTGCTTTATTTTTTTACATCCAATCCATACCAAAAATGAGGAGGGGAAAGAATAAAAGTCATAAAGAAATCTCAGCACAGCGGTAGTAAGTAGCAAAACAGGGCTGGCTCTAATGTTAGGCAGAATAATGCAAATTTCATTCTGATAGATGCTGGGTGGTGGTAGGAAATAGCCGTAGCAATAGCACTCAGATTTATATACCACTTCACAGTGCTTTAGAGCAGGGGTCTCCAACCATGGCAACTTTAAGCCTGGAAGACTTCAACTCCCAGAATTGCTGGGAGTTGAAGACCTCCAGGCTTAAAGTTGCCCAAGATTGGAGATCCGTGTTCTAAAAGTTGCCAAGGTTGGAGACCCTGGCTTTAGCGCCCTCTCTAAGCAGTTTACATAGTAACATATTGCCCCCAACAATCTTGATTCTCATTTTACCAACTTGGAAGGATGGAAGGCTGAGTCAACCTTGAGCCAGTGAGAATCAAACTGCTTGCATTCTGCAGAATTAGCCTGCAATACTGCATTCTAATGGCTGTGCCACCATAGTTCTTTTTGAAGAAACTATTGTGGGATGAAGGTTCTGGTTTGACAGGTTTCGGCGGCAGCAGAAATTCGTGATTGTGCGCGATCCCTGCTGCGCTCGCCGCTGGAGTGCCTCCGATCCAGCTGGATTTGGAGGCTATAGTTATCCCGTAGAGATAACTGAAGACAGGGGAGATCTGAGCAGGGGTCCGGGGGCATCGCAACCCCCTTCCTCAGCTGGCTTCACTCTCTTTTCTAAAGGTGGTGGAGCAGCGGTCAGCAATGGCCGCCACAAAGAACCTCTCAGCTGGACAAGTTTGTGCAGGAGGAAGTTGAGAAAGTGAAAGTTTTTGGCCGAACCGGGACAATAAGTAACATCTGAATACCCTGGAAATTTAGCTTTCTAAAGGATACATTGTTTCCCAAGAAGATCGTAAAAAGCTACAGATGAAAGTGAAAAGGGAAAGTTTTTTTTTCACTCTCCTTCCCTACGGAGATAGCAGATGGAAATCGGAAATACCCGCTTTGGCAACAGAAGGTAACTAATTTTGAAAATTAAAGCCAAGGGGACATTAAAGATTTCTGAACATTGATATTTAAAAATCAAAATCTTTTTGCTATAAGTGGGAAGGGAGAGGTAAATTATTTATACTAAGATTTTGCTGGAGGAGACTGCTTGGAGCTTATAAGATCAGAGACTAAACTGCAATAAGACTTCTAAAAAATCATTTTGGAATTGTGTAATTGAACTCTACCCCAGGAAGAGAAAGTATTAAAAAAAGAAAGTACTCAATGAAACAGTTTGTGTTGATTTTGATTGCTTGATGACTTTGGGACTTTTGCAAACTATCTTTTGAAAGACTAAAAACATTTGGATTGTTTAAAAAAAATCTCACAATGGCATTATCTGTGGAAGAATTGAAAATGGAATTTAAAAAGCTAAAAGAAGAGGAACAAGAAGGCAAGGGCTCTTCTGGATCTGTTTTTCACTTCTTAGAAATGGCGATTTCTACTTATCAGGAAATACAGCAACAAGAAAGCTGGGATGAAGAAGAAAAAGCCATCTTTAATGGACAGACAACTTTAGTTGACGAAGAAAAGGGAAAAGGGGGAAAGAAAATGGAGAATTCAAGATTTAAAAAAACAACCAAGAAAGGGAAAAATAAAGTGAAAAATCGATATAATGTCAGAAGCAACAGAAAAGAGGAATACAACAGAGAGGGGAGACTAAGAGGGCGGAGATTGAGAGATGGGGGGAGGGTAAAAAGGCTAGATTCAACAAGAAAGGAAGGGAAAAAGGGAAGAGAAGTTATAAAGGCTTAAAACAAAATGTTAAAAAACAGGTTTTTTTTAGAGACAAAGGGTAAAATACAATTTAAAAAGAGATTCAGCAAAAGTACATAAGATTGTATCGTAGTATTTGTATTTGAAATAGAGTTAGAAAATTGGAATATTATATGTGTTAATATAATATTGTAGGGAATGTGTAAAATGTCTAAGATTTAATAATAAGAGTTTAATTAATTAATTTGTTATGGAACATTGTTTTTACTATACTATAAGCTTATTATGTTTTTTATTTTAAAATGTTACGTAGAACGTACTAAGCAGAATCACAATGGAAATTATGTATTATTTTAAGTGTTAAATTTGGGGAAAAGATAGAAAGGCGTCATACTTCAACCACTGATTACAGGAAAAAATTTGTATTAAAGAGAAAAGATAAATAGATAATTGAAAAAGAACGGACAAAAAATACAAGTATAATGATTTAAATTGAGATGAAGTAAATAAAATAGAATTAAGAGAATGAAAAGAGGGGAGAAGACATATAGAAAATATAGAATGTTAAATAAGATATGAAATAGTATATAAGGTGAGCATGAATTTGATTTATGTCCGTACAAAAAGATGTAACCCGGGCTTAAGCTGCTTTCTAAAAAGAAGTTTTTTGTTTTCATGTTATGTGTTTTGTTTGTTTATATTTGTTTATTGAGAATTAAGAATGTTGGATGAGAACATATGAAATTGTAAATAAGACAGATGAAAGTATAAGTTTAATGAACAAAATTGAATAGAAGTAAAGGGAAAAATAGTGAGAAGTTGGGAAAAGAGTAATAAGATATGAAGTTGAATACATAAGATGCATATTAAAATGTGTTTGTATGGAAATGTGATAATTTGGAACTATGCTGTACTTAAACAAGATGTTTTATTTGTTTTGTTAAAACTTAATAAGCAGTTTTTAGAAAAGATGTTTTATGTTCTTACGTTTTATGTTTTGTTTGTTTGTGTATTGTCTTTGAAAATTAATAAAATTTGTTTTTTTAAAAAAAGAAACTGTTGTGGGATCTAAACTCTGCCCAGTGTTCCCTTTTCTCTTCCCAATATTGAAGAAAGTTTTAGTTGCCAATGCAACAGTTTTTCTACATGGAACAAGTAACAGTGAGAAAGAGCCAGCCTGGAACAAAACCCTGTGATTTAGTTGTGTTTGTCTATTTATTCCAGATCTGGAAGGAAAACCAGCTATCAGCAAAGGTGACCAGCTATATACAATAGGTCTTGTTCTATATTAACATACTTGTAATCCTGTAATCTGATTGGTCCACTGATTCAGCTTACTGATTGGCCCGTTTACCCTATTCTGATTGGACTGTATTTACCACCTTACGATTGGTCCGTCTAGATGGCGGGAGATTCAAGGAGCCATCATTTGCCGCTAGCCACGAGCAGCCGTCAATAAAAGAGGCTGCTGCGGCTCCGCGGTTGAGACAGATTTTAAGAACTAAATAAAGAGCTGAAAGTCACACTGGTCTCGAGTCTCTTTTCTCATGATCTAACACTGGCGACGAAGGTGGGATCCTGAGACAAGGAGACCAGTCGAACACGTGGCAACGAGGACTGACCAACCAATGAGATGTCCAGCAGCAACTTGCCACCCGCACTGTTCGACCCAACTGCAGAGGACTGGGAATCGTACATCGACCGATTCCTCATGTTCCTCGAAAGCAACGACCTACAGGAGATAACCGATCAGAGGAAGAGAGCTGTATTCCTGACACACTGCGGGCCCTCAGGACGTTAAGCAGATGGCATGGCCAGATCTGAACCGGCTATTGAGAGCCCATTATGCACCAGCCTTCTCCAATCTTATACGGAGACACGAATTTTATAAACAAGACCAGAAAGAAGGTGAGAGCATTGGGGACTTCGTAGCGGCTCTAAGGAACATCGGAAGTGTGTGTGGTTTTTCTAACATGGACGAAGCCATGAGAGACTGTGTGGTTCTCAGACTGAGGGACCTCACTTTGCAGAGCCGACTGTTGACCCGACCAGACATCACGGTCACCAAAGCCATTGCTGAGGCCACCACAGCCGAAGCCGCGAAAAAGTCAGCAGCCGCCATGTGGCAAATGAATGCAGCGGCCCCGCAAACACTGACAGAAACAAGCCAACCCCAGGAGAAGAAGCCAGAGGGAAACCACAAGGCCACCACCACTACCACGCACCATGAGGACATCGAGTCCTTATCCGAGACCGACGAGGAGGAGGAAGAAATACACAGACTCCAGTCAGAATGGTACAGACGGGAGAAGAGAGAATGTAAGTCGACGTTCCAATGTGCCGGGTGCGGAGGAGACCACCCCCGTTCCGAGTGCCATTTCCTAGACACTGTTTGCCGGCACTGCGAGAAACGGGGACACATCGCTAGGGTCTGCCGTAATAAAAAGAGCTACAGCCCTAGGCAATGAGACAGCACCCCCCCCAGGACCAGAGACAGACAGACAGGGAGCCGTTGGAGCCGCGAAAGCAGAAGTAAGCGGCTCAGCGAACCCTACCGAAAGGAAGAAACCCACCAAACAATATTCATTGGGCATTCGAGTGCAACCGATACCCGAAAGGTACATGTGCAGGTCGACATCGAAGGCCAACAGTGCAACATGGAGGTGGACTCCGGATCATACCTGTCTATGGTATCCTGGGACACAATAAAGCGCCTAATACCCAGCATACGGAGAAGAGAACTAGAGAGCCAAAGACTGGCTTTGAAGGACTACCAGGGGAACCAGATCCCCGTAGTCAGAGTCGGACATTTTCAAATAACATTCAAAAGACACTCAGAAATCCTTCCATTGACAATAGTGGACAGGGATCGCTCAAGCCTGCTGGGGCTAGAATGGTTCACGCCTCTGGGGATCGGAGTCACTGGCATAAACAGCGTCACCGAGACAGACTGGGAGGAGAGCCTGATGAGGGACTTCTAAGACGTGTTCGATGGGAAGCTAGCAAGTACCGAGGGTCCCCTATTTCATTTAATTTGAACCCAAACATAGCCCCAATCCGGTTAAAAGCAAGGTGAGTTCCCTTCGCACTCAAACCAAAGATCGATGAGCAATTGGATAAGCTCATCGCACAAGGGGTATTGGAACAGATAGACCACGCACGGTGGGAAACCCCAATTGTGACTCTGATTAAGCCAGATGGGTCCGTGTGCATCTGCAGAGACTATAAGGCCACCCTCAACCACGCGCTGCAACAAAGCGCATACCCTGTTCCAGTGGTGCAACATCTGTTACATTCGTTGGGGGGAGGAAAAATCTTTGCAAAGCTCGATCTGGCTCAGGCATATCAGCAATTGCCCGTCGACTCCGAAACAGCAGAGGCACAAACCATTGTGACTCACAGGGGGCATTTAAATGGAAAAGGTTGCAATTTGGAGTCAGTGTGGCCCCAGGGGTGTTCCAAAGCTTGATGGAGCGCCTATTACAGGGAATTAAAGGGATGGTGTCCTACTTTGATGACGTGCTGTTATCTGCTAAAAACAAGAACAAATTGGAAAGCCACCTCAGGGAAGTCCTACAAAGATTTCAGGAGGCGGGACTCAAAGTAAAAAAAGAAAAATGCCAGCTAGCCACTGAGAAAGCCGAATTCCTGAGGTACCTAATTGACAAAGAGGGAATCCATCCCACCGAAAAGAAAAGAAAAGCTATTAAAGAAGCCCCCAGACCACAAAACAAAACAGACCTACAGGCATTTCTGGGACTCATAAACTTTTATAATGTCTTTCTGCCACAGAAGGCAACAATGGCGGAACCACTGCATAGACTACTAGTTAAGACAGCTACCTGGACCTGGGGCTGACGGGAAGAAGCCGCGTTCCAAGGAATAAAAGATTTGCTGACATCCAAATTGGTACTCATCCAATACAGCAAAACCCTACCACTGACCGTACCTGCGATGCATCACCATTTGGCGTTGGGGCCATACTCAGCCACACACTACCAGATGGGAGAGAAGCACCGATCGCCTTCTACTCCAAGATGCTGTCCAAGGCAGAAAGGAACTACAGCCAATTGGACAGGGAGGCGTTAGCAGCGATCACCGGAATAAAATGACTGAAAAACCCACAGACTCCTCCAGCAAACACCGCACATTCGGAACAGGGGACCTATCTATGCAAAAAATCTCACGGGAGACCCACTGTGGATACCCACCAAAATAACACAGGTAACAGGCCCCCGATCATATAGACTAGAAGCAGAGGACGGAAGAAGCTGGAGGAGACATATTGATCAACTAAGATCATGAACACTAGAAAGAAACGCAAATAAAACCAGGGGCAAAGAAGAAGAACGCACGCCAGAACCTCGCCAAACATTAAATAAGAACAATAATAACCAAAGCAGAGAGGGGGGAGACCCCTCAAACACAAATAAAAGGGGAGGGGGAGACCCTCCACTAACACAAGGAACAACACAACAAACTCCAACAATAAATCGCCAACCAACATCACCCAAAAACCCAGTAAGAAACCACAACTACTTACCTGAAGACGACTTTGGTAGGAAGGAGCAGGCAGCGGAAAACCAGCACGAAGCCACTCTGGAGGGGAACAGCCAAGCCGACTCTACCAGCCCAGACAGGCCAGGCAGGAGTGGCATGGCTGACTCAACCAGCCCAGGTAGACCAGGCGGGAGCGGCATGGCTGACTCACCCTTCCAGGAGGTTCCACGGAGAAGGACAGGAGCAACAGAGATCCCGACCGAACCGGCCGAAGACAACAACACAACTAAACTGCGCAGGTCAAGTAGACACCCTAAAAGCCCCGCCTACTTACGTGACTATGTAACGTAGGATGGACTAAACCAAGAGGGGAGGGGTGTTCTATATTAATATACTTGTAATCCTGTAATCTGATTGGTCCACCGATTCAGCTTACTGATTGGCCCATTTACCCTATTCTGATTGGACCGTATTTACCACCTTACAATTGGTCCGTCTAGACAGTGGGAGTTTCAAGGAGCCATCATTGGCCGCTAGCCGCGAGCAGCCATCAATAAAAAAGGCTGCCACGGCCCCGCGGTTGAGACAGATTTTAAGAATTAAATAAAGAGCTGAAAGTCACACTGGTCTCGAGTCTCTTTTCCCGCGATCTAACAGGTCTCATCCTGAAAGTCTGGCAAAGTACAGTTCCCTCTGCTTAAATCCATATTCCTTTTCTAGAACCTGGAAGATAGATTGAAAGTTAATTGTGAAATTATATAATTTCATGGGAAGTTCCTTTGGTGAAGAGCAAGATTTCTTTGTACCCAGTGCATCCAATGTTCACAATTTCCTTCCCTCATATTAGAACATTTGTCATTCAGTTTTATTTGTGATCTGAATCTCTATCTGCTAGCTTGACACTTGGATAGCCATCAGTGAATGTGATTTAATAGTTGCTGCTTTTGTTCCTGGCACCAAAATGATTTAAGGTCATCTTTCATTTATTCTCTTCTCTTCCCAAAGCCATTTCATTCTAATTGAAGGGAATTAAGTGAGTCCCACTTGTCACATATTGTAAGAGGTTACCTCGAGTGGGCTATATTTTGCTCCAGTGAAAAGATTTTCTGTCCTTGTTTAAACTGAGCATCAATTTTTGTAAAGTGCAAAATTATTGAAACGTGTGGCATGCAGCACAATATATATGAATGAAGGGATATACATTTTCAATAGGTAATAAACATTGGTATAAATAAAGGGGAGAGGAAATTCTGCACTGTAGCTAGATCAGAGATATATAATCAAAGGTTATGTTCCAATAACTGTATTTCTTACCTCTTTCCCATGGTAGCTGCTGTTTTGAATGGTATAAAAAAATGGAGCAGAGATCTAAGACAAAATCTTCACTAATTTAAAGGATGAAGAAGAACTTTGATCAAACAGAAATTCTTCCAATCACAAAACAGGCCACTTGGATCAAAGTCTTAACACTAGTTAACTAGCTAATCTAGTTATTTGGACATTGCCATTATATGTAACCATTGGCCATCTTATTTGTATTATTTACCAAGTAACTGATATATGTAGAAAAAATCAAATAATATTCTTCTCATGAATGAACGAAGTATCAAGCGAGCTTAATATCAATCAGCAAACCTCAGTTCATTTTAATGAATTGGGCTTTTTTGTTATCTGCTTGTATCTTTTAAAAAGGCTAATATAGAATGAGAGAATAAAGGGATTTTCTTTTGCATGAAAACAATTAACTGTTTCTGAAAATTTTCAAGTATTTTAGATTTCCTCAACTTCTTTGTTGAATATTCATTAAATGTTTTTACTTTGAGAAGGGGCTATAAATCCAGAGCAAACCAACATACTCATTTTAAACTTTGACAAAAAACATGCATATTTCTGAAGAAGGTTCTTTCTCCTTCTATAAGCATTTTCTAAAATCATATATAATCAGGAGCAGTGGCAACTCTGCTGCACAAAGTAAGGACTGTACAAGCCTCAAGAAATCCAAATGAATTCAATCCCATTAAATGTAATGGTGTGGTAAATCTCACTACACCATCTGCTGTAGAACACTGCTACACTATTGGAATTCTACATCTTATTTACATAACAGATAAGAATGTGATGAGAGATTTATATAGCAAATGAATATCCAGAGAACAAGAAGTTCTAATTTTTCATCTATTCACATCTGGAGGACTTTTACATTAGAATGTACATACTGAGTATGTATATGAAAGATATGGTTATTTAGCCCTCTTTCAAAGTCAATATCTTTTCCTCTGATTATTATATTTTTAAACCAAAAAATAAATAAAAAGTTTGGCTGACTTAAAAAGCATTCAGTGCTTTCATTAAATAAAAATGTTGTTTTCCCTAAATTAGTACATTTCTGAAAGAAATTTCTATTTAGCATCCTGGAAGAAAGGGCATATCATATTTAAAACATCTGTGTTGGGAATTCTAAAAACCACTCAGGGGCAAAACATTAAGGAAAGATATGCCACACATTCAGCCCTGTCTTTACTTAGCCATTAAGATTGACAGCCTTTATTTCTGAGAATTGTAACTTCATTTACCTGATACTAACTGAAAGTGGTTCATATCGTATTGCACTTCAGTGCAGTCTGGAAGGCAACTCTTAAGGGAAGGGTAACAAAGAATGTAGAATCTATGTTCTGCTGATCTGTCTTGATCATTATTTCAAATTCAGTAAATTCAAAGGCACTCTTTTTGTTCCATAACAGTCTTTGATAAATGCTTCTTATTAGCATTCAGCATTATTTTTTTATTCCAGATATGAGTAATCCTAGAATAAAATCCCACAAAATTTGGACATAATTTTTGTACATAAAAACAACTCCTATAAAAAATTTACACAGGCAATGGTATAATCAGATTCTTATATTTTTAATGAAGCAGGGAAATTAAGAAAGTCTGCAGAGGAAGTTTATGGATAGACTCAACAACTGTAGTTTGTTGAACAAATTATAATGATCTGGTTTGTGTAGCTTTTCGAGCTAAAACAAGCTAAGAGCATATTCTATCATTATGTGTGTATTCACAATTAGATTCTCTCCATTTCCTCTTGCTTGGATATGGTTATATTTTATCAATATTTATCTATTATTACTTATGGCCATGACTTGGATAAGTGGACTCCTAAATTTAAGAGGCAGAATAACTGGATATTCGTTTCTACTTCAAAGTCCTATTCCAGGCCAAACAATACATTGAACTCGCCAAGTAATTATTGCTAGGTTTTAGGAAATGTATTGTTTCATTGTATTTCTCCTTGATCAGTTTAAGGAAAGGATGGTGGTCTTGTTTTCCCTAGTTCTCAATTCTGAGAAAAGAGATCTGATATATAGGTTTAAGACTCATAGATAGAATGTGACATACCGTTCTTTGCAACTGGAAAATCTGTAGAAATGCTTCTTTACTTATATTCAGTAATATATCTCTACAAAGTAGGAGGGTAAGTTAGAACACTTGATTCTTTTTGATGGACATACCATCAGTTCTGAGACTTCTGTAGACCTGTATACTGAAGTCAATCTGATGCAGTTTGAGTCTGACCTTTCTATTCCCTGTGGTTTTTTAATGAATTAAGGGAAACAAATGTGCCTATGGTTCCATTTGTTAGAATTATACTAAATTGTACTTAAAACTAAATTGTACGTAGTTGAAAGTATATTAGTAGTTTACATTAGTATTGACTAGATAACCTAATTTCATTAATTGCACTCTAAATATAACAAAGCTAAACACTAAATGATCACCAAGACTAAAAAAGAGAAATCAGTTAAAATGGATTGTCACTAGAAAAAAACCATTTATTCTTTGCCAATATAAATGTTCAAATCTCTTTTTATTGCCTTGGAGTCTGCTCTATACAAGATATTCTAGCATTAGTGCATAGCGGAAAAAAGATATAAGCAAAAGACATATAGTTCTTATGTTGGAAATCTGGTTGTATACTTTTATACATGTTTACAAAGTAAAGGATTTCTAAGAAAATGTTCATGGAAAAAAATGTTGCATTATTTTCCTACTTTACAGGACATTTTTGCATGTACCAGTCAAAACTGATTCAACATATCTAAAAATGAAACAATCTCTTTAAATGCTTCTCTTCCATAAAATGGATGAATAATAATTAAAAGAAAATATGTGGTTGTCTGTGGGTGTATACATGCACACAAAACTACACATACACCTGAAGCCTGTGACAGTTTTCTTATTAACTAAAGAGCTATGAATCATAAAAAACTATATTGACATCTGTACTATAATAATTGTTATATTTTCAAGGGGGAAAATATCCTAAGGCCTGCATTTGGCCTCACATTAAAGGTAGCAGCTTGCAAACTGTATGTCTTAGCTTGTCAGAAAATCACCTAGTACAGTTAAAATACATTGCTGTAATTTGCCAGTGCATGATTGGTGATGTTAATGAAACCAGACATCAGTAACTAGAGATTTTTTTATGGATTCTGAAATCTTGTACTAAACAATTACAGAAGTAGTTGCTCATCTACATTCTACATATTCCCCCGAAATTATTTCTTTAATTCAAATCTGCAGACATAAAAAGAGTTCTGTTGAATGTTATAATTAATTGAGTAGTATCTAAGTATCTTTCAAATGTTATATGAAATACTGATAGTCCTTGACTTACAGTTGGTCTCTTAGTGACCATTTGAAGTTACAATGGACCCCCTCCCCCATGACTGCCTCAACAAAAGATATAAAATTGGATCCAGTTGAATGGTGACCCACTTTATACACATCATAACTTACAATTGTAATTGCCAGGTTCAGTTATGGTTGTAACCCAAGGACTACTTGTACAGATTTTTTAAAAGCTAAGGTGAAACAATCATACTGAAACACATTTATCTTACTCAAAGTCCAATGTCTAAAGGTATTCCATATTTGCAATGTATTTTGACTATGTGAGCAGACATTTGTCAATAATACAAGTGTCCAAAGAGAAATTTAATGCATAATAGAGGCAATCACATAAAAAGACCCAGTTATTTTTTCAGTAGTGAAGACAGCTCATGTATCCACATATTATTTTCCAAAGCACCAGAAGGCAAGACAATGGATGGAAATTAATCAAGGAGAGAAGCAACATAGAAATGAGAAATTTCCTAACAGTGAGAACAATCAACTGAATAGCTTCCTTCAGAAGTTGTGGATGTCTGATCGCTGGAGGCTTTTAAGAAGAGATTGGATAGCCTTTTTTATCTGAAATGGTATAGGATATCCTATTGTAGAGGAGTTGGACTAGAAGACCTCCAAGGTTCCTTCAAACTCTATTATTCCATGTTCTATCTAAGCAAGAATTAGAGGATTTATGGATTTCCTACTCCTGCAGCAAAATAAATTTCTTCAGTAAAGGTATTCATCAAATTTCTTCAATGAAAAGGGATATTGAAAATTGTAATTCAGCAATATCTGGGAGAATAGCAGCTTTTTAACCCAAAAATAAAAATGAATTTCACACATAGTCCATATATAGATTATACTGTGTCAGTTCAACTTATTTGGTAAGAAATATGAAAAGGGATGTAAACTTTTTGATGGAATTGCAGGAGTGATTAATCCCAGAGTTTACATATATACCTACTGCTGAATTTTGGGGCAAAAGAATTGAAAACGATTTTATTCTTAACACTTGTTGATTTTGATTAAGCATGCTAATGTGAAGAATACAGCAAAGGATGCAACTGTAAAACTATTTAGTTATGATATATTACTTATTATGTGTATCATAAGGCATATTTTTAAACTGTGCAACATTTAAATATTCATATTCTGTTTTATAAAAAAATGTTTCTGATAATGAATCAAAACAAAAATTATCTTCCAATACTGGCATTTTCACAAGCTTTGGCTAGATCGAACTGCTTAGTGTTAGAAATAGTCATATATAAAGGATATCAAACAAATATCCATTGGCTAATAAGCTCAGATCTATATAGTGCCATTAAAAAAATGTCATGCTATGTGAGACCTAAAATGCAGGTATAGGCTTAAAATAATATAGTATAATATTACAGCAAAATACATTTTTATTTCAGTGGAAATAAAGGTATAAAAAGAAAAGAACAAGAAAAATATTTTAATTGTTAAATTATTAGCGGTTTTTTCAATGAGGAAATCATTTAAATTGTTTGTACAGGGTTGAAAAATGCAAACCTCAAAGCAGAATACTGTTTCTTTGATCTTAAAAGGACTGCAAAAAGATGGTCTCACTTGTGTTTATTCAAATATTTGTAGGTAAATGCTGATAATACAAAGCTACAGAATTTAGCATAGGTAATTTGCATACCAAGAGCCTGAATATAAATACCAATTCAGGTGTCTGAAATGTTGCTGGAAACTAATAATGGCTTGAAACAAATATGGTTAATGGCAGAGCTGGGCCAAGCGTGCACAGTAAGTGTTTTATTTGATGGATTTCACCTCTGAGCTGTTTGTTAATTGTTTATGAATGGAGGAGGGGTTGAACAGGCAGAAAGGAAGAAATGTAAAACCCTTTGGTTTTTGCTTTTATAGATGTTCAGACACTATGCAAATCAATCTACATCCTTTTTCTTCTTAGAATTCATCCAGAAATTATTGCTATTAATCATGGATGACAAAAACTTTGTAGCAAAGTTTCTAATTGTTTAAATCATTGACATACAACTTTGGCCAGCACAAAAGGTGGACTATCGTTTAGTAACTAGTGTTGCAAATTTATATGATCCATTCTAAATGAATGAATGGAACAACAACTTGTCTCTTGATATCTATGGTATGTCATTTTTATTTTTTTTAATTATGTTCAAAGCAAACAACCTGAGAACTTAACATACTTCATGGCATAGGACTGGGTTACCTGAGGGGATACCTTCTTCCAAGAACTTCTACCTGCACCAATGACCACATTGGGTGACCATGTTCCAGCTTCCTTCTTTTAAATCTCATCATCTTATGAGACCCAAGAACACATCTTTTCTGTGCTTGTTTCTGATCCCTTCAATGTACCACATGTCCAACTCTTCTGATCTTGAGGAAAGGGATAAGACCTGGCTCTTCCCTCAGGCATTAGGAGCCAGTCAAATAGGACACATACCCTGCTTGAGGTTTGTTCTGTGCTTTGTTAACATTTTATATATTGTATTGTGTATTGATATGTGTTTTTCTCTTGCTTCTTTGATTTATCCTTTGCTTATATACCATCCAAAGTCACACTATTTGAGTTGTATGACCTTATAATTCTTAAAAGTAATTTTTAAATATTGGGTGTAGAATTCCCACAGGATGAGTCATAAAAAACATGTTCCCTTGTTTTTAAAGCAAATGAATGATTGTATAAAATACAAATGCAAAAAATAATTTGAATGAAAATGATGAATCGATACGGATGAATCTTCATCAATAATTTTCAAATAAATTTTCTGCTTATATATGTTTGTTTTTCCCTTCTTTAGGCAATGAATTCAGCCCTGCTACTTATTACTCCACCAGTGCTACTGTGTTTTGTTACTACTTCTTGTTGCTTTTAACAATATATGTACTTTTTAAGATTTTAAATTTGTAAAGACATCTTATATGATATGAAATAGGTAACATATTGAATGAATGGATGAATGAATGAATGAATGAATGACATGGATGACATGGATGACATGGATGCCAAGGAGATTAACGTATATTCCACAGGAACTCAGTCCAGATATTATGTGTGAGAGAAAGAGGGCGAAGACAGCTCCTCCTTAATACTCCATAGTACATTTCAGATACAAATAGTAGGGTGCTCAGTCTGGTAAGATTCTGTTGATATTGTGAAACAACAAAGTACTAAGCATGGAAGAATAACCACATGCCATTTTTGGGTTTGAGTGAACATTAATAAGCCAGGGTCCCACACTCAATGGAGATTGTCTAGCATTCACACAAAGAGGCCTTCTTTATTAGAAGACATATGCAAGTGAAGGACAGACAAGATGTGTGATGACCTGGGGCATGGCACACAGGTAACACAGTCACATAAGTAGGAAAAGTCCCTTTAATATCTCCAGCTTTGCCCCCAATGTCCAGTTACCTTCGGCTGGAGAAAAAACTCTCCCAAGAACAGTCTTTAAGTGGAGGAAATTCAGTCCTAAAACAAAGTACATATAAACTGTAAATAAACATCCACACAAACCACGCTGCAGCAATTAACTGGACAGGGCAGGATGAGGAATTGCAGGCTTCAGAGGCCAACCAAACACACACAGTTGGGAAGATGCCAGGAACCCAGATAAGCCTGGACAAAACAAGATAATATACAATTTGTTTCCAACAAGTTGCTGTGCACAAATTCCCTTTTTAAACACTGTATTCCCAGCTGCAGCTAATGAAGGGAATCAGGGCCACGCAACTCACATTGCTCCCTTCTCCGTTCCTCCCTGCATGCCCTAGGATGAAGAGAGGGTGGGCCTGGATCTTCCTCTGAATTCCCTCTGCCTTGCTCTACCTCTTCCTGCTCTGCCCAGCCAAACTGTGCCCTTCCTCAGTTTCTTCCACAGCCAATGGAGCCACACTCCTTCTCCCTGACAGCTGCTCCCCCTCCCCCTCGGAATCAGATTCTGACAGGGGCATGACAAGATGGATGGATTTCAGGAGCAGGCCAAAGGCTTAAACTGAGATCTCTAGATTGCATACATGATGTGTTACCAAATCATATGTGGCTGTATTCTGTGCATCTACAACAAATACCTTCAGAAAATATTTACCTTACTCAATATTATCTTCCAAAATGTATTGATGCAGGCAAGCCACTTACTATGTGATGAATCTGGGACAGGTTTGCCACTGGTAAGACCTCCAATTTCATGTTTTTATTATAAAGTATTTAAAAAACCCAGTCATTTTCCTGAATCTGTTATCTGAACTATGTTAGCTGCCAAATGTAGCAGAGTCATATATGGTTTTTACTTCCAAATTACTCATATTTTCTTTAGAATGTAACAAATGTTAAAACTTGAATACATTACAACTAGAATTCTATATACTTATAGAATTCTACTAAACTATATATTTCTGTAAAATTTATATGCTAACTGCTGTGAAGATTGAAATTCTCATGGGAAAAGATTCACTCTCCTTTATGGAGATTGGCTAAGTCAGTTGTGGGAGTTTGCTTCAATATCTAGAATAGTTTACCTTGAAAGTAAATCTAGCACAGAATTCAATTTAATTTGAGAACCATCTTAGATTACAGTTTAATACATAGTACCACATCCACAATTTAAACTCTTAATATTGCAGTTTATAGGACATCTTAAATTAGAACAAGCTTCTAGTAATATGGACAGAATTTATAGAAGTTTCATGATTCTGTTCTCTTCATCATTTATATAGTATACTTGGTTTTAATCACAATGAAATATTGAAAAATCATAATTTTAATATTATTTTTTCTTCTTTAGTTATTTAGTTCTATTCCTTTGTCTTTTTTTGTTCTTTTCTTTTTCTATTTAAATATTTTTTTTCTTAAAAATGTACAATAAAAATATATTGCTGCAAAAACAAATTAGTGAAACTTCCGGTAGTCCCCTGTTCTCACATAAACTATGACTAGAAAGAGACATGAAGTTCAATATGCAACTAATTCCTCCCCAAAATATTTTTCCTGGTTTATTTAAGCCTTTTTGACCAGGAGAATGTGCTAAGTAATATATTACTCCATGAAATTATAACATAATCAAATCTGCCTAAATATTGGGTAGTTACTAAATGCTGACCCTCCTGAATCAGAATTCACAATAGATAGGTAGGGAATTGTTACAAAAAGTTAAAGTGAACCTGGCTTGCCCTTGACTTTGCTTGTCAGAAGGTTGCAAAAAGTGATCACATGACACCAGGAGTGCAACCCTCATAAATATGAGCCAGTTGCCAAGAGTCCAAATTTTGATCATGTGACCAAGGATATGCTGCAATGGTCATAAGTGTGAAAAATTGTCATGTCACTTTTTTCAGTGCTGCTGTAACTTTGAACGGTCACTAAACAAATGATTGTAAGTCAAGAACTACCTGTATTATTATAAATATTGTATGCATGCTGTATGTCTATCTATTACACGGGTATAATTAATGTGTGAATACCCATTAAGTACTCTGATAACTAATCACAAATGGTTCGTGCTGTATTCCAGTAGGAGATGCATATCAGTGATATATGGGGCATAAGCAAACAATGAACCAAACCAACCACATGCATATTTATTCTTACTCTACCTGTAAGCTGCTTCATGATCTTTCTTTGGCTTCATTTGTAATCTGCTTTACCCTCTTCTGTCTGGTTCGGTTTTGCTTCCAGTGCTGTGGATAAAACAGACTGCTTTTGCCAACAGTCTGAATTGCTGATTTGTAGATGACTTTTGAAATTAAGTAAAATCTATAGATTGCATGCCCATGGTTTGCATTATCATCTTTCTTGTCATATTTGCTTTAGGCAGGAAAAACAAAAGAACTTTTATGTGTCATAAATCTTGTTATCTCAGAAGCTGCCAAAACAGCACTCGTCCTATAAATTTTTGGGAAGGGAGCAAAAACATTTCCCAGTGTTTTCTTCTAGTTTTTCAGGTAAAGAATGAAAGTATACCCACCAAGTTGATGCTCTGAGCACCAGAGGACAGGAAATTCAAAAAGAGTGAGGGCTTGGAAGATTTGTAGCTCCAGGCCTGCTCTCTGATAATGGCACCATACACATCCCTTTGTAAGCTTTTCTGCTGGTGTTGCTCCAGTCCTTACAGTTCAGTTCTGGCATCTCAGCTGCTCCTCCACTGTTCTGACTCACTGATATTTCAGCACTCTTCTCTGTCCAGCTTACTGCCTCTTTTATCAGGTGTGTGTGTGTGTGAGAGAGAAAGATTTTGCAGTTCATTTTGATAAACTGCACATAAATGATTTTCTGCCTTGCTCTTCGTACTGATTTTTTTTCTTTTTTGTTTTCCAAAGTCAGACACACAAGTCAGGTCTTGCCAAGAAGCTGCTATTCCTTCAGTACTTGAGAATATCAGAGCTTTGCCTACACTTGGTCATTCCCAGTTCTCATCTGTCATAAGCAATCAGGCTTTTGTGCGACAGGAGAAGTAGAACCAGAAGAGATACCGGCACAGTGGACTATAGATGGTCAACCAGGTTGTAGATAGCTTCTTGGCTTATGTAGTGATCCACAGTTATTATTTTCTGTTTTCATTCTATTCTCTATTCTCTTCCATTTTCATCTTTATATACAAGGGCTACACCTTTTCTTTGTAAAATTAGATGCAATTCTCCCTGTATTGAAATACAGTTTATATAGTGCTACCTCCTCTAATGTACACGCAAGGATCTTATGAAGCACTTTGAGCTGAGAAAGAGATTCACCCTGAGAATTTTCAAAGCTAATGGTAGACTTGAGTTTGGAACTTTTCAGTCAAATAACCTTAACCATGGCATTATATTGGTTCCCATATTTTTTTCCATAAGTCTGTTTTGGTGTTTTTTTAAACTAAATAAATTGTTGACATTGAATTGCAAATATCAGGAGTTATGGAGTTATCTGGGAATTCTAAATACTTGTGCATGCCTGCCCTATCTTACAGCCAAGGAAGGAAGCTGTGCTTAGGTTGATTTCAACTTTATTTTTCTTCTCTGCAAGAACCTCATGGTTTATTTGAAGGCATGATACAGATTGCTGTCTTGCTGAAATTTCCATCCTCTTTTCACTTTCAATTTATTCACTCACTGTAGGACATTAGCTTCCAACATAAGTTGATATTTAGCTGGATATATTTTTCCTTCATCTATGTAATATTGCTGGGTCCACTGGCTGTCACATAAACCCAAAGTATAAGACACCTAAGCATATACTTATCAATTCAAAAGGTATTCTTTTCTTCAGATGTTGCTGCTTTCCCCCCCTCTAAATGTGGCTCTGGCTAAAAAAATTCAATCTTTGTTCCAAGACATTTCAGGCTGATCAAATTTTTCTTTGGCATATTCTACACAATGAACTTTGTGATGAGGTTGTGTTCATTCAGATCACTATCCCGTACAGATTGTTATGCAGCAGTTTCTGACCATTTCTGGAGATCTGGTAGCAGAAATTTTGCATAGTTTGGACAACTAGCTAATACCACCTCTGACTGGCCTTGCCCCCATTTATTCTCTGCCTCCTGAGTCCCAGCTGATTGGCTGGGTCTTCTTTTGTTGCCCTGCACAGGATAACAGAGCTGGAAAGCAGTTTTAGGGGAGTGGTGAGGGAATGGGATTTTGCAGTATCCTTCCCCCAGGAGTGGGGAGGGAATGGAGATTTTATAGTATCCTTCCCCTGCCACGCCCACCAAGCCACGCCCACCAAGCTACACTATGCCCACCAAGCCATGACCATAGAACTGGTAGTAAAAAAAATTGAATTCCACCACTGCTGCACACCCTATATTGACTCCAGAGACATTCTGAAAAATTAAAATAGTATGTACTTTCAGCAAGAGTGTGTCCATTTATCTAGAAGAAATGTTGACTGATCTCCGGTTACCATTGCAGCCATTTTTAACAGGGCCTATAACATACTGTTAAAAGTTCAAAGTGTCAAAAATTGTAGAGGACCCCTGCTGAATATGATGGCTGAGCAATAGCAACTAGTAGTACATATACAGTTGTTTGGTGTATAATTGTAAGCTAGCATTAACTTATTTTTGAAACTCCTGAACACTCTTATTACACTATATACACACTTCTAAAAGCTCTAGTTATACTACACACACACAGAGAGAAACACACACACACACCATTCTCATTCAGCAGAATAACCCTTGAATTTTAATATAATGCTGCCTAATTATTTGGTAAGATTTTTTTTTAAAGCCATACTTTTAAGAGTTAAATACACTTAATACCAAAGAAAGCAATCTTGTATTGCTTCCTATCCAGAACATTTTAAATAATTCCACCATATTTTCATATATATTTAAAACCAGTTTAATATTGTTGATTGCTATATTGCTGATGACAGTATTTTTCCACAATATCCTCTGCTTGCAATTTATTTATTTATTTGCATAAACTAATTTTCAATACTTTTTTTTCTGCTGCTGGAATATGACTCAGGTCCTTGAATGAATAATAGAAGTTATAAAAACTATAAACTTTTCACATACATTTGCTATGCATTCAGTGACTAAATGACTACATTGTCAGGGAGACAGTGGTTTTATCCCAGGAAATCCTGATTAATAGCTGTCAATTGTGTCAGACCACCCTCCATGCATTTAGGAAAACAATTGCTTTGTTTCATAGCCATTTAAATTGCAATTCAACTTGCTAATAGCTTTTGTGAAAGAATACCACCATAATGGCATTAGGGTTCATATTACTTCACATAATCTGGGATGCTGAACTACCTCATATATCATGAATATAGTTGTTAAATATAGAAAGCCAGAATATATGCTTTTAGTTCACTGATATCACTTGAATTATTTCACTTGGTTCTACTGAGGTTCTAGTAATAAACTTAATCAAAGTGGAATAATTTGTATACATTTGTATAGTCATTCCACATACTCTTGTTTTATTTTTATTTTTTTAAAGCTGAGTTTTGATATTCACAACCTTTAGGATGTAGTTAGCATAAATTCTTCTTGTGATATAGTCTACATTATGTGAGATATTTTTTAAAAAAGATTTCATCTGTTAAACTCCTGTTTATGACAATAGGAACAGAATAGTGCGCAGCATTTTAAGAACCCAGGAAATGTGCTCAGATTTTTGAAATGGCTGTCTTTTCTAATTGCGGTATAATTAGAAAGAAGAAAGAAGCACTAACTGTGATAGAGGCCTAAATTCTTTCATTGTTACACTAGGCTTAAATAACGTGAAGTGCTGGGAACTGCTCTCATGTCCTACTGAGTTGAATGTAAACGATGGTATCTAGCATTTTACAGGTGAAAACTGTGGATCTCTCTTCAGAGACAATACTCAAAGATATTATTTTGGAACATGTTTTATGGCTAAGAGAAAGATTTGGCCCAAACAGTGAGATAAAATTCACCATTTAAATATATATATTTAAATCCAAACATACATACATACATACATACATACATACATACATACATATATATATATATATATATATATATATATATCCAAAGATATATGTAATCATTTATATCAATTATTCTTTTACTGTGAAATATAAAGTATGAGGAATTATATAAATAATAATGATAAATTGTATCATTATCATCTAGGAACATTATAAATAATATAATAATATTTTCCAAGGTGCATAAAGCTTGCATTCTAGCCCATATTACATTATGAAAAGGTAAAACATGGTACTCGTTTGCAGTATTGGACCTATTAATGTGAAAATAAAACATGTGAGCACTTCTGCTTTCTATTGGCTACCTGATATGCAAAGCCAGGATATTGAAAAATAAAAGTAAGTCATTTTCTCTTCCAGATTCCCTTTGCTTAAAGTGATTGATGTAGAATTTTACTGCCATCCAATGGTAGGGACCTAATATAGCGTAAGTGAATGTCTAATGCTTTTTGATCCCATTGCAGCCTTGGGAATTCAACTTATGTACCGTGCTTAGAACCAATATATCTCGGTTCCTTACACAGCGAGAAGAAATATGACCACAATTTCAATTTATTGTGTGCTTTCCTAATTTAATCTAACTGTGAATTACACTAATAACGCTGTACGTAATTGCCTACATGAATAAATCAACCTAGGCTACTTACTAAAGTGAATGTTAGTACATAATTCATATGTGTGCCTTTCTGTATTAATCTTAAATGAACTTTATCAACTAATATCTTCTAATATTAAAAAAAAAAACTTTTTATTAAGAAGCACCCTCAAGTTTTACTTTTATTGGAGAAGGTAAGAAGTCACTGGAGATAAATACATATATTTAAATGGCACAGAAGAAGAAGGTGTTTTTTCTCTTATAAATGTTCAGAAAATTGTAAGGTATACCCCAGGGAAGTCAAACGAAGACCATCCACCAATGCCCTATACAAGCACACAAATTTATTCCATTGCAGTGGACACTTAATCTTTGGAAATCTTCTTCCTCTTGCTTGGGATAATAGATTAGACTAGATTCCACTCTCAGCTGAGATTTGCTTCTTTCAGACCAGCCTTCATATGCAAGCAGCCTTCATACGAGGGTAAGCCGATTGTTTAAGATTCAAGAAATCTTTTGGAATGTTTTATATATTTATTTTGTTTGTCAAGCATGTATGAGAAAACAAGTATAAGTATGAATATAACATATAAACATATAAGTATAAACAGGTATAAGTATATACATAATAAATGAATATGAATAAATGGATAAATGGGAACAGTAAGATAGGAAAGGTAGGCACACTGGTGCACTTATGCACATCCCCTTACAGACCTCTTAGGAATGGAGTGAGGTCCATGGTAGACAGTTTAAGGTTAAAGTTTTGAGGGTTTGAGGATGTAACAACAGAATCAGGTAGTGAGTTCCAGGCATTGACCACTCTGTTGCTGAAGTCGTATTTTCTGCAATCAAGTTTGGAGCAGTTTACTTTGAGTTTGTATCTATTGTTTGCCCATGTTGAAGCTAAATTAGTCATTGACAGGTAGGATGTTGTAGCATGCAATTTTGTGTACTAAACTTAGATCAGTCTGTAGGAAAGTTTGTCAGGAAGGTTCAACCAGAATGAAATACACAGGTGTCTTGCTTTAAATTTCTTCCACCTCAACTATTTTATATTACCTGATGTATTGGGTGAATGGGAGGATGGAAGTACAGCTGTGTTTCCTGCTTTGAACTCATCAATATAATTTTAGTTGCTGTAAGCCATAATGGATAGTAATGACCTTGTTCTCTTTGAGCCACTAAGATATATATCTTCAAAGAAGAATTCTAAGTGAATAAATGTGCAAGAGGCCATATTGTCCCAAATGAACACTAGAAAACTTTTATCAATAATATAGACTCAAAAAAATCACTTTGAGGCTTCCTCCAAAGAAAATTTAAGTAAACAAAACCGGGTTAAAAATGGAGGTTGTGTCAAGTACCAGAGAAATCAAGAGATCTAGACAGTTCAAATAGATATAAAGATTTATTCTCAACAAGAATCTGAACTACTAACAGCCAAAGTAATTTGGCAATAGATAAGGATAGAAGGATTTCAAGGTGAGCTAGATTTAGATGTCTTGTGGGTGTGAAGGGATTCATGACTGATGTTGTGTTTGAAACCTCTCTCAGGCTCAGAGATTGCTGATGGAAAACAAATTATGCTTTTTATAATTGTTTAAGAAACAATAGTATTATGGTAATACTCAACCTTACTTCAGAAAGTATAAATTACTTACCCCAGCATTCAACTCTCTCTGCTAAGTCAAGCTCTTCTGTTCTGTCCCTTGTATTTTGTTCTATTGGTGGCTCTAGGTAGATGTGCAAAATCAGTTTTATATATAAATATATAAATATATAAATATATAAATATATAAATATATAAATATATAAATATATAAATATATAAATATATAAATATTTATATTTATATACATATACATATACATATACATATACATATACATATACATATACATATACATATACATATACATAGATACTTTGCCTAGATACTTTGAATCTTACGCGGAGAAAACCCGAATAACCAAAGATCCACATACAAATACCCATGAGAACCTCAGAAAACAAATATTGCATCTCTACGGGAGGAAACCCACCATCTGACCAGGACTTATGAAAACTTGAAGTCCAAAGAGCTTCCATTTTATGTGACCTCGCATTCCTATGCAACTGCCGAGATCAAAATTTAATTCCCACAAGCTTCCAATTGAAATTCCACACCAACACAGCAGCCACCAAACGCATCCTAAAAAGAACAGAATTGGCCCTAATTAGAAATGAACTTCACACAAAAGATTTCTCCTAGACCAAATCAACAAAGATCTTCTCACACTTCACCTCAGACTCAGCAACAAGATTCACCCCTTACTTTGGGACAAATCCAAACAACTCGCTGTCTGGAGAGCCGAAACACAGACCACCCTCAAGACAGACACACACACCAACAAACTCAGAAAACTACAACAATGCCAGAAACCAACTCCTCTCCCCTCACAGCCACACATGAAACAAACAGTGCACAACATCTCAGACAAGATCCTCATCGAAGCCGAAACCAAGGTCCTTTCAAAAGGATTCAACTTTGCTGTTGCTCCCAAACACATCCCCACAGAAACCATCATATGCGGAGTTGAAACCAGCCTGACCAAAACCAACCCTGATGATGCTAATAGAATCAGACTCGAAATCACCAACATCCTCTGCACTAGCAAACCACCCAAAAGCAACTTATCCAAAGAAGAACAAACTGCACTACGTAACCTGAAAGAAGACACCAGCATAATAATCCTACCAGCAGACAAGGGCAACGCGACAGTGGTTATGAACACATCTGACTACCAAACCAAGTTAACCAACCTACTCCTAGACCCCACATACAAACCCCTAAAGACAGACCCCACCACCTACCTAGAAAAAACCACCAGATCCAAAATAAAAGCCTCCCCCATCAGTGAAGAAATCCAGCAAAGAATCATACCCAGAGAAATCTTCCAGATGCCCTAAGCTTTATGGTCTCCCCAAGATACACAAAGAAGGAACTCCACTTAGACCAATAGTCAGCTCCATAGGCTCACCTCTACAAAACCTAGCCAAATTTCTCGCCAAACAACTACAGCCCTATGCAGAATCCATCAACTCACATGTAAGAAACTCATTCCAGTTCATCGAGATCATAAAGAAACAAAACTTACAACCCAGCGACCTACTAGTGAGCTTCGATGTCATATCCCTCTTCACCCAAGTGCCAATAAAAGAAGCCTTGACAGCCATCCAAAACAAATACAACCCCCCCAGCACATCCTAGATCTGACCAATCACTGTCTATCCAATACATACTTCACCTACAATGGACAAAAATACAAACAAATAGAAGGAGCACCCATGGGATCACCCCTCTCACCTGTCATCGCAAACCTCTACATGGAACACTTTGAAACACAAGCTCTAGAAAAATATGATCACAAACCCAAACTCTGGCTCAGATACGTAGATGACACCTTCATAATCTGGCCACACGGGAAAGAAAAACTGAACAACTTCCTCACACACCTCAACAGCCTACACCCCAAAATACAATTCACCATGGAAACAGAAGCTAACAATCAATTTCCCTTCCTAGATGTCTTGGTATACAAAAAACCCAATGGCTCCCTAGGACACACCATCTACCAAAAGAAAACACATACAAACCGCTATCTACACGCACTCTCACACCACCACCCAGCACAGATCAATTCCGTAGCTGAGACACTCATCTCCAGAACAAAATGCTTAGCTGATGAACAACACCTAAAAACCGAACTAAACACTCTCACCAACGTACTAACAGCCAATGGATTTCAAAGAAAGAAGATCACCCACCTAATCCAAAAAGAAACCCCAACCAAAAGCCAAGACAGAGAACAAGAGAACGGCAAAGCCCTCCTCCCATATATAAAAGGCACTACAGACAAAATCAGCAAGATCCTCCAAAAACACAACATTAAAACAGCATTCTGCACAAACAGAAAAATATCCACCATCCTAAGAAACCCTAAAGACAAAATCGAGTTAGAAAACCAAGGAGTATATGAAATCCCTTGCACTGCCTGCCTCACCACATACATTGGACAAACTAACAGAAGAATAAGTGCACGCGTTGAAGAACATAAGAACTCAATCAAAAAGAAGAACCAACCTCTTCCCTGGTCCAACACCTCAAAGCCACAGGACATGAGATTGACTTTAAAAATACCAGAACTATCGCCAAAACTGAACACTTCAGCAGCAGAATAATCAGAGAAGCCATAGAGATAGAAAAACACCCACATAGCATGAATAAAAGAGATGACACCTCCCGCTTACCAGCCATTTGGAAACCCGCCCTCATGAACAGACGAGTACCCAACATGATGAATGACACCAGACCCACACCCACGAAGGCCACACAAGATGCCACCACCACACTTCCACGTAAAAATCAGACTCACACCCACACAGAAGATGAGACACGACCACAGACCAGAAGCCGCACTGCAGCTGCATCACTACCCACTTCAAACCCATCTGAGCCATACATGAAGCGAACTGACCCCCACCATGAAGATGTGGCATGACCACGAACTCAAAGCCAAACAGCAAGATCCCAGCTCACCAGCTCAAATCCCCCAGCAGCTGGTACTAGCCTGAGCACGGCCAAGCCCCCACCTGAACAGAGCACGCCTCCAGCCAATCAGAACACGGCCAGCCCCCAACCAATCAGAACACAGCCAAGCCTCCAACCAATGAGAACACACCCCCACCCAATCGAACGCAGCCAAGCCCCCACCCAGTCAAGTCACACCCCCACTGGCAGTTAGAAGGAAGAAGCAGCTGAAAGCTCACATCACTCTGAGAAGCACAGAGCCGAAGAAGCAAGCCTGAAGATGATGAATGAGACTTCATTGAAACGTTGCCTAGATACTTTGAATCTTACGCAGGATAAAACCGAATAACCAAAGATATATATATATATATATATATATATATATATATATATATATATATATATATATATATATATATATATATATATATATATATATATATATATATATTTCTTTGAATATATTTTGAATATATTACCATGAAATAAGACTAAAGATTCATTGATTCTTGGCTCTAATGGCCACTTTTTTGATACTTCACAATAGCTTTATTACTTTGCACAATAAATAAAGAGGGCAACCAGGAGCAGTTACATGCTAATATCTGTATAGAAAATGAATGCATTCCAAACTAACATAACTTGACATCACATCACATTTATTGTTTGTTTGTTTTCTTGTTCTACTTGTATGCTACTGAATTGACTGAGACTCATGGTAATTTACAAAATATTTGACAAAAACATTCATAGTAATCAAATGTTATTATAAATATAAAGTGAATCAAATAATAACTAATAAAAATTAAAACAAAACAATGATGAAATGTAAAAATATAACAAATCATAAAAAGCCAAATAAAATAATATAATTTTAAATAAAGTAAATTAAAGATGGATGTAACAATCTATTTAATCTAATATTTTTTTTAAAAAGATTTGTCTTTAGTAGCTTCATAGCGTTAAAGGGGAGAGTGTGTATTCAATAGTTGGAGCAGCAATTGAGAAACAGTACCTTCTGGACTCCTTTCATTTTTCCCTCCCCATAAAAGTGTAATATTTTAAAGAATATACTGGATGACCTAATTCGAGAGGGGGAAGGCATACATACAGTTATCTAGACCCCAAGCCACATAGGATGTAAATGTCAAAATCATCCATTGTTCATTAGTATTTAGACAGGTGAATTTTGATCTAACTCTAGTTTCTGGCTGTTCTTCAAAGAAAGCTCCCTGTAGAAGTTTATTTGAGATGTGACAATGACAATGACATGAGTCACTATTATGAAATCATCATAATGCAGATAAGTATGTGTCTGGGGAACCAGCCAAAGATGAGCCCAATTCCTTCTGACAATAGTCTCCACTTTCCCATTTACCAATAGCCATGGTCTTTTCCAGTGGTGGGATTCAAATTTTTTTACTACTGGGTCTGTGGGCAAGGCTTGGTGGGCGTGGCAGGGGAAGGATACTGTAAAATCTCCAGTCAGAGGTGGTATTTGCCGGTTCTCCAAACTACTGAAAATTTCTGCTACCAGTTCTCCAGAACTGGTCAGAACCTGCTGAATACCACCTCTGGTCTTTTCCCTTGGGGCCAGTAGTAATAGATTGACAGACAACACTGCAACTGAGAATTTTGATTGACAAATAAATCTATTTTTCTTGGGTTCATTTCAATCTGTTTCATTCTGTCCAGGTCTCCACAACTTCAAGATGCCAGGAAAAGGCTTCCATCACACCACTGGTGCAACCAGGGTTGATAATATTTATGACTGCATCTTTAGGATATCAATGATACCCAATTATAACAAACTGAGGGGCAACCTCTTCAAACAGCATGTTGGTTGGGTAATCCTGGGAGGTAGAATCCAACACGTATTAAAGCTGCCAAGTTTGATAAACACTGATGTAAATGTTACACACAGAGAGGCAATGACTGTCCTCTGGCTATGAAGTGACCTGGGGCCTTTCTTTTACCCCAGTCACCACTGCTGAAACTACCTGATATGATAGAATCAGAATCAAGACAGGTGCTCCTAACTTTGAAGTAATATACTATGATGGATGGTAGTGAAAACTGCTGAAAGGTCTCATAAGATTAGAAGTACACTACTCCCACCTATATTCTGACAAAGGTCAATCATGAACACAACCAATGGCATTTATATCCATGCTCAAGCCTGAATTAAGACTGAAAGGGATCCAAACCTTGCCCAAGAGGGAAAGGTTGGATATTGGAAGATTTTTTTTAAAAAAAAAATGCAACAGGATCCAGGCAGGTGTCTATAGGAATGGGTGCATGGCAACCTGTTTCATGTCTGTAGGCATCTCTTCCTCTTGTAAAGAGATGTTGACATTATTATTAAACTCTATGTTGTTTAAACTAAAGCGAGTCTTAAAATAATGCTCTTTGTGTAAATTCTAATTTGGAATTATGTCTAAATTGTCCTAGAAGTTGATCTGCCTTTAGTGGATGCACTATTAAGGTAAGAGGAAAATTAAGATTATATGAAGGTGATCTGATATTCTTGTCCAACTTTAATTAAAATTGTTTCTTCTACTGCACAATACAGGAAAATGGTCAGACAATTGGGATACTTTTTCAGAAATGTGAAAAAGATGTCAATGGTTGGTGTCAATGAAAAGCAAGTTATTGAAGATGTACAGTATTTGGTTTATGTTTTAAATTATTCTGCTAAATTATATGAAAAGTTATCTATAGCACCAACAGTAATTTAGAATCATGTATTAATACAACTATTTTAAATTAACTAACCACATACATCTACCTCTAAAAATATAACTGGATGTTAAGTCAGCCATGCAATCAATATCTGTCCTCATGCAGCATAGAAGCTCTGAGCTATCTTATCTGTGGAGCAGCATATATTTTTTCCCAGATTTGTAGTGTAATTACAGACGGTCCTAGAATCTTACACAGTAATAGCTTCAGTAGCCCTTTTTTTTCCCTTGTTGAAATCCAAATTGCTTTTTATTTTTATTTTCAAGAAACACATCCCAAAGAACTGCTGAAGCTTGAAGTGAACAAAATGATGTGATTGCTCAGTATACAAAAACAACAGAAAACAAACATTGTATCCAGGAATTATTTTATAGGAGCAAAATTCACTCTATTAATTTGTACTTATAGGGCAGTATAATTGCAGCTAATAGATATGAATACTTTGAATAGAGTGCTTATCATTTCAGACTATTATATCCTGCCAAGTATAGATTCCCTAATGTATTATAAAAGCTGCATCAACTACTTGCCTACTAAAATCCTTTAGAGTATGTAGCCTGATCTGCAGAAAACCCAGGCATTCTGGGATTTTCCATTTTCAAGAAATGCTCATAGGGATCAAGTGCTCTGTAAACCAGGTAAAGCCACAAACTCTTTTTCTCCTCAGCTATGCATTTTGGTGCACCTCATCCATCATATACACTCTGCTACAAATTATCACTTGTATTTCTACTGTTTGCATAAATGAATGATTTCAGCTTGAACATAATGACTTTATTATGGATTGTAAGAAAACACTGGAATAATGTGAAGTGAACTATGTACACAGTGACATTCCAGATTCCAGATATGTGTTCTCATAAAATCAGAATAGAGTGGGACCACTGAAGAGTACAACCTTGTGGAAATCTGGATTAAGAATCTTGATGACAATTTTCTCCTCTAGTTGTTCTTTTAAACTCCATTTCTTCTTTCAAACGTGATGTTGATTACATAATTAATGAACCATTTTTTAGAAAAAACATTTAAAAAGTTACAGAGCTTTTAGGTTGCATAATTATCAGACTAGAGACAGAATAATATTCCTTATATTGTGAAAATAATAGAAAGATTATCTGAGTTGTTCTTATCTCAATGAACTTTTTTCCCTCCCAAGAGATACTGTTTGACTTAATTTTAAATAGGTTGAATATAAATATAAATATAAATCATTATATCAAGTCTTAAAGTATTTGAAAACTGAATGGCTGTTCTTCAGTTTGGGTTCGGTGCAATATAATCCACCATGTTCTTACTCATTTTTAAAATAAATAACAAAACATTTTCAAGCATGCATTTTTCTGTTCTTTAACATACCAATGAGTCAAATAACCATTTTCAGTTTAAAATATTATAATAAGTTTAGTAATAAAATAAAATAAATATAATTACTAATTCACTAAAATTAAAAATTGCATCATACCTTACATATAAACAGTATCAAATTGTGGTTAAGAATACATTTTATTTTACATAGGTCTCCCCCCCCCCCATTTGCTTATTGACTTACTTCTACAAGAAAATTAACCATTTCTCTCTCTGTCATTCTATTTCTGAATACCTCCAGTGATGGAGCACCTACAGATCTGCGATGAAAGCTATTCCATTGAGAAATTGTTCTCATTGTTAGAAAATTTCTCCTTACCTTTAGATTGGATCTCTCTTTAAAAAGTTTCCAGACATTACTACTTGTCTTGTTCTACGATGCCTTGGATAATAATTCAATGCCTCTTCTCTGTAACAGTCCCACAAATACTGGAAGACAGATATCACCCCGCACCCACACTTCTCTTTGAGAAGCTAGACATACTTTGCTCCCTCAACTATTCATTATATGATTTAGCCTCCAGGCCCTTTTGTTGCTTTTTTCTGTACACTTTCTAGGGTCTCATCTCGGAGATGGTATTCAGCAGTTTCTGACCAGTTCTGTAGAACCGGTAGTGGATATTTTGAGTAGTTTGGAGAACCGGCAAACACCACCTCTGACTGGAGTTTTTATAGTATTCTTCCACTGCCAGGCCCACTAAGCCACGCCCACAGAACCAGGAGCAAAAATTTTTGAATCCCACCAGTGTCTTAGCTTCTTTTTTGTGTCATGGTGACCAGAACTCTATACAGTATTCCAAGTGGCTTTTGTAAAGCAGCATTATCACTTCTTGTGATCTTGATGTTATACCTCTGTTGATGCAGCCCAAGATTGCATTGGCTTTTTTGGCTGGCTCATATTTAAGTGTAGTTCACTACGAATACCTAAATCTTTCTCACAGTTACTACTTTGATCCAGGCGCCACCTATTCTGTATCTATACATTTGGTTTTCTGAAGTGCAGGACCTTATTTTTTCCACCACTAAATTATATCTTGTAGATAGTGTCCAATCAGAGGTGGTATTCAGCAGGTTCTTACCAGTTCTGGAAAACCAGTAGTGGAAATTTTGAATAGTTCAGAAAACCGGCAAATTACCACCTCTGACTGGAGATTTTACAGTATCCTTCCCCTGCCATGCCCACCAGCCACGTCCAGAGAACAGGTAGTAAAAATTTTTGAATCCCACCACTGTGTCCAATGCTCAAGTCTGTCAAGATCCTTCTGAATCTTGAATCTATCTTCCAAATATTATCTCAATCATTTATGAATTTGATCTCTCTCTTTCTCTCTCTTTCTCCCCTGTGTTCTGGAATTATCTCTTTTCCACTTTTTATTTTTTTCTATTTTCTAAAAAGAAAAAAATATCAGATGAACTTATTTTTGGTACTTAATTTTCATTTAGTTAGCAGTTGTGTATTGAATACATTAAAATGATTTCCCCTGAAGGAGTATACTATTTAAGAACTCAATATACTCATTGTATACCACAGAGTGTGGTAAAATTATGCATTACTGAGAAACTCTTGAATTGAGGAGAAAACATTCCTGCTAGTCAAAATTGCAAAAATTAGGCATCTTAATTTTCTAAATTTCAGGTTTGTCTTATTGGGTGCCTCTTCATCTCATTATCTGATAATATATGTTTTCTTGCAGGAAAATAAATTGTTAGACAGAATTGTAGATTAATTGAATATTTTTAAAGTTAATATAATATGGAGATATCCTCTATATAATTTGGAAAGTAACATCATATTAAATTCTAAGGCTTGTACAATAGCACAATCATTACAACATTATGAATTAGGAGAGGGAAAAGAATTTTGAAGCCAGTATAAATAAGAAACACCTGCAGTGACTAAAAATATAGACAAATGATTCCTTTGAAAGAATTCAGAAAAAGTCTTAATTTCCAATATGGAAAGTTACGTTTGTTCTCAGTAATACCACAAATTCATTATTATTTATTGTTGTAACTTATATCTATCCTGGAACAGATAATATAAAAGGGAGTAGCAGACATTCATAAATACATAAAACACCTTATTTCTCTAAGTTTTTAAAAGATTGAGTGCTTTTCAGGCTTGCTCAAAATTACCCTAGTAACCAATTTATGTACTTAAAGGAAAGGACTATCAATAAATCATCACTTTATAAGCAAATAACTTCTTTTTTGTTGTTTTCTATCCTTGTCAAGCTAACAGATTAAAGAAACTATTTTTAGTTGATGAGATCCATAAAGGTTTATTGATTTTGTTTGGAAGATTCAGAGGGAAATATCTATTTATCTTGACAACTGCTTTGCATAATTAGTGCTCTGAATGCTAATATTTTTATATAACGGTAAAGCAATATTTATGCTATTGATTGATGGTACTAAATAATGCCTATTTAAACCAGGTTAAAATAAAATTTAAAATTTATTTTAATTTTCATATAGTAAATTGGATGTTCAGATGGACTGCTGATTAATGGTAAATATAAAATTCCATCTGAAATTGATATCTCCAAGTGATAGACCTCTTTGGGAAATCTTCTTTAGTCTTTTAATATATATATTCTGTATTTAATATTTAATATGTAAACATTATATGCTGCTAGGTTGACTCTATGCATAGAACATTATGTTCTGCTCTGTGCCAATTGAAACTTTTGCATTTGTGTGTGAGGGGATGTTCCTTTCCACTTTTTAATTTTTTAATAATTAATTACTTAAAATACATTCTAATATATTTAGTTAGCAAATGTAAGAATACTTCAACCATATAGTAAACAAGGGACTAAAAATTGAAATATGAATTAGCAGAGCAATTTCTCTTTCTACTTATAAAGCAGTCTTTCTCCAAAAACATCTACCACAAATTAATGTGCTTTTAAGCAGTGTTAAGAATTCCCTTGAATAGGAATTTTCACGGTAGGTAGCTGGCTACAGCAGACAACCAAAACAAATCCTTCCCATGATCAAGGTCATACATGGGTCAACCATTCATAGAATATTGCAAGCTCTCTCAAAAACAGGAAGTGTTTGATATCTGGTTTTGCTGTCTACCATTCCTTAAGGAAAAAGGGATTTCCCTTTTACTTTTCCTCAAATAAAAGACAACATCTGAAAGGATAAAATTCTTGTGGAAATGCAATGGTTGATATACACTTGTAACAATGTAATAGATAGTATAATGGAAAAAAAATGTGGGAATTAACTTTTTATAACAAACAAATCTCTCATGACCTACCGTGTTTCTCACAAAATAAGGCCGGGCCTTATTTTTTTTTTATTTTTTTTGAGCCCTGAAAAAATGGCTAGGACGTCTTTTTGGGGGTGAATTAATTTCTCCCCACACACACACACACACCAGCGCCGTCTCCAACAACAGCATATGAGTCGCTCCCGCTTCCCCCCGTCCCCGTAACAACAGGAGAAAAAAAACATTTTGAGGTACCTGGGAGCACCGCGCGCTGCATTTTGGTTTAATCCCAAGTGGCTGGGTGGGCGTGAGAACAGCTGAGCGAGTGTCTCTGCTGCTGCTACCCTTGGTGCTCCAGCCTCGGGCTTTGCAAGTTTGCAAAAGTCCCGGTGCGCAGCCCGTTCCTGCATTCCAAGCACCCAGGCTGACCTGCAGCTGTCCCTCTCTTGCCAGCACCATCTCCAACAACAGCGGCAGCAGTGGCAGGAACCGTGGAAGTTACAGAGGTGGCTCCCCCAACTGAGAAGCGGCTGAAATGCTTCCATGGTTCCCGCCGCTGCTGCCGCTGTTATTGGCGCTGGCGCTGGCAAGAGAGAGACAGCTGCAGCTCAGCCTGGGTGCTTGGAATGCAGGAACGGGCTGCGCATCGGGACTTTTACAAACTTGCAAAGCCCGAGGCTGGAGCACCAAGGGTAGCACCAGCAGAGATGCTCGCTCGGCTCTTCTCACACCCACCCAGCTGCTCGGAATTAAACCAAAACGCGGGGCACAGCGCTCCCAGGTACCTCAAAATGTTTTTTTTCTCCTGTTGTTACGGGGACGGGGGGAAAGCAGGAGTGACTCAGATGCTGTTGTCAGAGACTGCGCTGGTGAGAGAGATGCCAGCACCGGTGGGAACCATGGAAGCTACGGAGGCCTGAGAAGCGGCTAAAACGCTGCCAGACACCCACACCAACGCCGCTGCCTGCTGACCCGGGTAAGGGAGGGGTAAGGAAGCCCTCCATGCTCCACCATGATTGGCTGTTAGGAGCGGCTGATGGTGAGGCATAGCTGCCCACGGGGCACTCCTAATGGCAGGTTCCCCCCACCTTCCCCCCCAATTTTGCATGTTTTAAACTAGGCCTACATTTGGGGGAAGGGGCTTAATTTCATTTTATGCCTAGAAAACTGGGTCTTCCTATTTGGGGATGGCGTATTGTTGGAGAAACATGGTATTTATCCAAATAGATATAATATTAATAAAATAATGTGTTTTAACTTATGGATAGTGGGAGGGAAATAGTAATCTTACTCTTCATACCAATGTATATTATGTCTATTATCAATCTAAATATATATTTAGTTTTACCAGTAGATGAATAAAAATGCTAGTTCTCATATTCCTGGTGATATTGAACCCACTGAATGATTTACAGTTTCTTTTGAAAAGAGTCACAAGTCTCCTGAGAACTGGGCACCCTGTTTTCCATCTTTTGAAAATATTCCACCTATATTTTGAAGTGGAAAGAAAGCGCAACAAAGAGGTCAGACAGATGGGAAGGCCTTAACTCACATTGTGAAACTAAAAACACACACAGAGATATATACACAAATATTTTCTATACTTCATTAAAAGTGAATATTAAATTGAGCCGTATTAATATTTTTAGAACTGTTATCTTTTAAATTAAACATTAAAATGGTAGCGTTAACTCTAATTTAATTTTGATTTGATTGTTAGAAACCACCTTGAGTATTCTGACAAGGTAGGGCAGAGTATAAATAAAAATGAATAAATAATCCTGGTTCATACCAGCTAAAAACATACTTTGGTATTGTTTAAGTGATGAAAAAGATGAATAGTTTTAAATAAATGAATAAATTACTTTTTTAGAAGGCAGGTTTCAGTGAAACTCACACATAATATTTAGACTCACCACTGAAATTGGGAATGAGATTCACTATCAAAGACAGCTCTAATAGAGTTACCGTAGACAGAATAAGAACCACAAAATGAATATTGCTGCCAATTTCATTTTGACCCATGATTATTTTCAGCAATTAAAATTTCAGTTGTACATCTAAAAGTGTGAAATATTAAAATACACATAGTAAATAAAAATGTAAGTAAATAGACTACTTGATGTAAAGGTGATGGATAGTTTCTATTTTATAGGATTTATTATTAACAGTTAAAGAAGAGTAGAACACTTGTTGGATACAAATGAAGGCCTAAAAAATGCAGTCAGAAATCTGTATATGTACATAAAAATCAGAATCATGCTGAGTGATGCTCTATGGAAGCAAAAGTTGACTTTGAGGAAACAGGACAAAAATATTATTGATATTTTTGAACAGCTTCAAAGGTAGCCAATAAAATGAACAAAAGGATTATAGAACAAATACATTCAGAGTTCTTACTCAAAGCACAAATAACCAGACTTAAATTATAGCAATAGCACTTAGACATCACTTCACAGTGTTTACAGCCCTCTCTAAGTGGTTTATAAAGTCAGCATATTGCCCCAACAATCTGGGTCCTCATTTTATCTACCTCAGAAGAATGGAAGGCTGAGTCAATCTTGAGCCACTCAGAATTGAACTCCTGAAGTGAGCAGTGAGTTAGCCTGCAATACTACATTCTAACTACTGTGCCACCAAAATTATCACATTTTGGATACATTATATGAAGACCTAGCTTTCTTTAGAGATTTATAATACTGAGAAAGGTGAAAGGAAAGAGAAGACAATCAGCAACTATGTAGAAGGAATCAATTACAGGAGTTTTGGATGGGGAAAAACCATTCAAAAGAAGGCCTATTTGTCCTAACAGTCAATACTGATTTGGTGGCACATCATCAGTCAATCACAAAAAGAGACACTACATTAAATGTATTTGATATTATATATTTATATAAATATATTATATTTATATAATATATATTATATTTATTATATATTATATAAATATATTGATTCTTGTCTTTATTTCAAACTTCCTCAATGTGGTTTAAAACAGTGGCCCCCAACCTTTTGGGCACCAGGGACCAGTTCCACAGAGAGAGGTTTTTCTGCAGACAAGAAGAGTATGGTTTTGTGTGCTGCCTCAATATGTCTATTAAAATAGTTGTTGGAAAACCAGGCTTCTTTCAGTAAGTGTCCTCCTTTGGTTGCACCATGGGCAACAACTTCGGCCTTTTGAAAATTAAATATATAATTGTGTTTCTTCATATGTGTCCAGATCTGGAAGCACTGCTCTTCGTGTCGGATAACCAATTCATGTTCATGTACTCTGGTCTATAATTGCTTTGCCGTTTCTCTTACATAATTGGTTGCACAGTTGCTGTAGTTGATACGGTAAACCACCGAAGATGCCTGATCTTTGGATAATGTTTCTTTTGGGCGTATCACTCTCATTCTCAATGTTTGATCTGCATCAAGAGAATGCATGCAGTAGTTTCAGATACCCCCTGTATATACGGGAGCACCCTCCATGCAGATGTTTCACTAGCAACTTCAATAGGTTGTCAGGCTCTGAGTGTAATACATCTTTGGATAAAGTCCATAGAATAACCATTGAGCTTACAGACTTGATAGAGGTATGCCCGCTCTTTGGCTATCTATTCTATTAAACAGTATCCGAATACAACTGATTTTGCTTGTGGTGGGCTGATTACTCTAATTGTTTTCCAATGAGTTTTACACTCTGATGATGTTAACAGAGGGTAACGAAAGCTTAATGAACAATGTAAATTTTTAGTTCCAGAAATCGGGATGTCTGTCTCTTTTTTCACACACACACACACACACACACACACACACACACACACACACACACACACACACACACAATTTTATACACAGGCATATAGTATATCTCCAATATATACACTGGAAACAGCTCATTCCTGTTGTATATAGTTAGTAAATAGCACTGAACATAACTTGAATATATAATGTAGTACCCAGTATGCTTTTAGGATAGACTAAAGATTATAACTTTCCCACATACTACATATAAATTATTAAGTGACACCAATCATATGTTTCTAGTCCTCTAAACTACAAATGATTAATGTAACGGGAAAATATTGTGCATGTATATCAGGAACTTTAAAATAAATTCTAAACTCAGTGACACTCAAAATTAATATGCATGCAGATACATGTGGTAAATTATACTCCATCAAACAGCAGGAAAAAAGGTACTAAAACTTTTCTTGAACATTGTCATATCACTAAGTGTGTGGGGAATTTGTAGATAGGTGCCTAGCCAGCAAGCCTTATAATCCGAGTCTGTAATAAAGTTTCAGCCACAGCAAGAATCAGATATTATCCCCACAGAGAACAAAAACATATCACTTTTTATTGTTTGTGCAGATGTCAAATAGAGAAATAAAACAAATATCATGTTGGGGTATAGCTTACTGCACAAAAAAGAGTATTTTAATTCAAGAAGGTATATTATAAAAAGTTCAGATGAAGGCCATACTTCTGGACCGAAACTGAAAGGACCCAGTTCATAGAAACATTTTGAAGGGTAGTAGGAAAAAAAGGCTTGATGTTAAGACAAAAGTAAACTGTGAAAACAGATTGATTTTGTATTTTCTCTTGTGGCTAAAAATGACTTATTACCCAGTAATTTATTAAATAATTTTTCTAAAAGCCAGCTAAAAGATAGTAATTTGTTTTAAGCATATTGCTGAATATTCTGCTAATGTCATATTAAAATTTCCACATCTTGGGTCTATGAAAATACACTCATGATTCTCTACCCTACCCTGGCCCCCAAATTGTACCAATAACACAAGAGTATGTGAAACAATAGCAATGGCACAGTTACTCTACAGGTTTGAAGTTCATATAACCTAAACCAGCCTAAGCAAACAGTGCCATGCAAAGGGTCTTTGTTTTATAGCTTAAGTAGCATAGCAGCAAGGAAATGTTCCCTAACTTCTTTCAAGAATATTTTAAATCAAAAACTCAAAACAAGATAATACTGCATAAAGGTTTCTTCTAGACTAAATTGTCGCTAAGTGAGAAACAAAAAACAAAACAAAAACATGAGTTCTAGTTATACTTTAGGTGCAAAAGCAGCTGGATGACTACTACTTATTTGTATGATCTCAAGCTACAACAAGCTATTGACTCGAAAAGGTGGGATGAAAGGGCCTAAAATTTAAACTCTGGGACAGGCGTATGTCTTGATTTGACTCCTGGTTTGTAATAAGAAATTGTTTTTCCCAAACAAGTCTTCTCTATGATACAATATTCAACTAATCTAACCATGTTATATCTATGAGCTTTTGCTATAACTAAATTCCTTAATAGGGAATTAAGAGTTCAGAAACAGAGAGTCATTTTCTTGCCTGCTGTGAAGTCTGACAGCAGTGGGCAACCTGAGGCCTGATAATTGCATGTGGCCCTCAAATGATAATTGTTAACAATTGGCTGCATAGTTTCCTGCCATTTTGCAGTGGGAAGCACACCAACTCTACTGCAAACATCAGTATAGATTTTGAATAGTTTTAAAAAATAAACCAAGGAATTTGAGGAATCACAGAAACATAGGCAGTGGCTTGTGCTTTTTCTGCAATTAAGTGAGCCAACTTCATACTGATATGTTCACAGACAATGAAAGACAATGTATCCTTCAAGATGAAAAGGGATATAAGGCTGGAACTGGAATTACTAGAACTACCTGCAGGAGGACACATAATGTAAATGACGTAAGCTATCCATCCTTAGTCTTCTTCTGAGATTGTCAATGCTATCTCGTAATGCTTTTGATTCAAAAGGAAAAGCCATCATGCAAATATTCCCCTGACAAATTCTGCTTAATGTTTATCACTCAGCCTGGCAACCATGACACCTGGTTGAGTAAAAATCCCAGTGGGAGTCTAGCACTTGGCCTACCAGCAGGATATGGACATCTTCAATCTCTGAAAGAGCAAAGCTCTAAGAGCAGGAAGAGCCTGGAGCATAAGACTGCCGACAATTTCATACCTTTATAGAATAAAATAAGAGCATGCAGCCAAATCAAAAGAGACTTAAGAAAATGCCTTCTGATATCCCATTCAGCTGCAACTGATTTTCTAACTTTCTGTCTTTCTGTCTTCTTTCTTTCCTTTCTAGGTGAAACACAGAAAAAAAAAGTTCAGTTGAATCACTTCACCCAAGGCTCATGTATTTGTTAAAACAATTCATGTATGATATATTTCTAAAAGAGAGTATTAATGCACTTTACACATTTTTAACTTTAATTCCAAAGGGGAATATTTGAAGTTCATGGTCTCTCTCATATTCCTCCTCTTTCTCCATTTCAATTAAGAAAAACAAAATACATTTTTAAAATTGTGTGCCCTTTAAACTAAACTGGTGCCTTTTCCACCATGTTTTTTAAAAGAGTATTGGAATGGATTTTGTTGCACTGACTCATGAGATTCTCTTGCATAATCCCAATAGTGAACAACTGAATTTTTCATAAAATATTAAGAAAATAATGTCCTCCATTCAAAATGTGGATTAACTTACATTCCGTAGAGGCAATATGAAATAAAAATATTGGACTGAGGAGGGTATATCTAATGCAATTGCTATTAATGTACCTTTCAAAGATTGCTCAAAGGCAGAGGTGACAAGGGCAAAAGTAGGTGGTTATAAACTGCCTTGCTCACATCTGTGTAAATATTGGAGTGGTGAGACCCTCAGAGTTTCAAAGGTTGAATAAAAAAAATTAAACTACAAAAAAACTATTTCTCTGTAACTGTACAATCCTCCTCTTCCCCCCGCTGCCACATTATCTTTTCTCTTGTTTCTCTCTCTGACTTCTGTTTAACATAAATAATAGAAGACCACCAAGGAAGAATAGGGCAAGAAGGGGACATGGGAATTATGAATGCAAAGTTTAAAATGACACCATTGTGTTATTTTTTTTTCAGATTAATAAAGTTAGCTAAATAAATAACAATTTTTTAAAGTGCTCATCATACAAAGTTTCTCCCTATCTATCTGTCTCTCACTTTTTCATCTCTCTCTGGGTCTTTTTTAAACTAAACTGTTCCCCAAAGCACAATGTCTTGAATATTAAATTGTGAAAAGGGAATCATTCTATTGGAGAGCAAATGAAAAATCAAAATCATTCAGAAACAATTACTTCTTGTGGTGATGCTTCACAGTATAAGAACATGAAATTTTATTTGAAATAACAACCAGAAAAAGAAGAGTCAAGTTCTAAAACTTGCATCCTTTTTATGTTTTCTGTATTATATCATAATAACTAACAATGAAGTCATATAGCAAGCTATACTTGAATAGCTTATGTATAGGGTTATTGGATTGTACAAGCCTAAAAAAATGATCTTTTCTGTTTTCCCTTAAACCATAGGTTCATGCCAATCTGAAACAGATGCCAGGATTTAGTTGCATGAGCTATCAAATTTCAAGCATTAATTAGGAATTACCCAAGGTTAATCACAATAGATCAATTAATACAACAAGATCATTCATATGAATCATATAAATCCACCAAGCAATCAGTGATTTCAAATTGACATGTTCTGTAATTGTATAAAAGGAAAACATCATATAGCCTAGATTTTCAACAGACCAAGGATGTATGAGTTCTGCATCTCAAACTGGAAACGTACTCAAGCCAGCTTGACTCTGAGAAGACTTAAGGAATTCCCTTAGACAATTTACCTATTGAGATTATGGTTCCTCCATCTCTTGAAGTTTTTAAGAAAACAATAGACAGACCCCTCTTACTGATGTTTTAATTGTTTCCTGCCCATGAAGAGAATTGGACCAGAGGTGATGTTCAGCAGGTTCTGACCAGTTCTGGAGAATCAGTAGCAGAAATTTTGAGTAGTTCGGAGAACTGCCAAATACCACTTCTGACTAGAGATTTTACAGTTTCCTTCCCCTGCCACACCTACCCACAGAACCGGTAGTAAAAAAAATTGAATCCCACCACTGAATTGGATCCTTGTTCCAATTATATGGCTCTGTGTTTGTCTCTGAAAAATATTAGTAATATCAACTGATACAGAATTCACTAACTTCACTTGGGGCACAATTTCTTCTATCTATTATCATTATTATTTTAATATACTTACATACCACTTCATGTGACAAAGTTTTCAAAATAGTTTAAGGTAAAACAACAAATAAATATATAATAAAACAATAATAAACAAACTGTATTAATTAAGGTGAAGAAAATAAGAAAATACATCTTTTGACAGCCAATCTGATGCAGCAGTTAAGCCACTAGTGTTCTGACCCAGGCTTCGTAACCCGGAATTATTCACAAACTTGTTGTAAAAACAAAATCTATTTTATTGCAATGCTGGGAATTGTTTTCATTCCCAGCTGGAATTAAGCTCAAACAATCTCCCAAGATAAGCACACACCTTTCAGTTCTATGAAGTGCTGCCGAAAACAGAAGTATCAAAAACAGAAGTATCAGAAAAGAAACCAACCGAAGTACAAGAAAAACCAACTGAAGTACAAAGAACTTCAAGGATGACTTGGAACTGATCGAACTACTTTGCTTCCTGAAAAAGGTTTGTCATCTTGGCCTGACTTTTATCCCTTATGGGAGGGGCAATCAACTCCCAGCCTTACTCCTGAGTCACCCCTTTTATTTCAGCTGCTCTTACCTTCTAGCAGCTCTGCGCACACACGCACTGGCAACAGGGTCCCCTGGGTCCTCTGCCTCGCTGCTGTCAGACTCCAAAGGCCCTGAAGGCAGCACCCCACTCCCAGATGGTGCTGGCCTCATCTCTGCATCGGACGCAGGACTTTCAGCCGAGTCCTCTCCAGATTCCCTGATTGGTCCCCATTCTTCCCCACTGTCTGATTCTCCTGCCAGCTGCACTATCTGCCAGTGAACCATAACAACTAGACTACAATTTAGGAGGTCAGTGTGGCCCTAGTCCCATATTAGGACCAAAGACAACTGGGTGAATATGGCTCTAGGAAGAAGGAAATGGCAAACCACTTCTGAAAAACTTTGCCGAGAAAACTGCAGAGTCCAGGTAGTTGCCAAGGGTCAAGGCTGTCTTGAAGGCATAATCTAGCTTTCTAATTATTTTGAATAGAATGTAATAATCTACAATAAATAAATACATCCACAAATACTTAACTTTTAAACAATGAACTGGGGAGTTAGTCCTAATATGGAGACAGCACTATTGCAAAATAGAAATTATTATTATTATTATTATTATTATTATTATTATTATTATTATTATTATTATTATTATTATTATTATTATTATTGCTGCTGTTGCTGCTGTTGTTGCTGCTGTTGCTGCTGTTCTTGTTCTTGTTCTTGTTGTTGTTGTTCTTGTTAAAAAGATCTCCTTTAAAATAATTTATTAGCCACCTTATTATACAATTGTAAGAATGAAGCTAATCTTATTAGTCTATCTTGCCCACAAAAATTAGATGTGGTCCTTTAGTAGTAAGGAAATCTCTTATAAATTGCTTAGTATTATAAAACGAAGAAATCAGATATAGAAAATGATAGTGTCTATCAATGTTGACTTCATTCTTTTTCTTTTTAACACTGATTTTTTTTTACAATTTTCAGAGCTAAATTTCTTTTTTAAAATAAGCATATACATACTAGATTTCTAGCATGTATATCACAAGTAATATAACCTGTGCCTTAGATTTCCACATACTAAAACATCCTCTCATTCAATTCAATCACTGGAATTAAAGTTAGTAGGGGGGGGGGGGGGGGGTGGGGTTGTCGTTTTTTTTTTTTTTTTTTTTTTTTTTTTTTTTGGGGGTTTTGTTTTTGTTTTGGGGGGGGGGGGGGGGGGGGGGGGGGGGGGGGGGGGGGGGGGGGGGGGGGGGGGGGGGGGGGGGGGGGGGGGGGGGGGGGGGGGGGGGGGGGGGGGGGGGGGGGGGGGGGGGGGGGGGGGGGGGGGGGGGGGGGGGGGGGGGGGGGGGGGGGGGGGGGGGGGGGGGGGGGGGGGGGGGGGGGGGGGGGGGGGGGGGGGGGGGGGGGGGGGGGGGGGGGGGGGGGGGGGGGTGGGGTTGGGGGGGGGGGGGGGGGGGGGGGGGGGGGGTTGGTTTTGGGGGGGGGGGGGGGGGTTCTCAAATCTAAATAGACCCCCCAAGGCTCTGATTTCTACCACCTTCCTAAATATTCACACCAATTGGAACAGAATAAAATATAGTTCATAGTTATGTGCTAGTGCATCAAAACACCTTATATATACTGCTCAAAAAAATAAAGGGAACACTTAAACAACACAATGTAACTCCACTTCTGTGAAATCAAACTGTCCACTTAGGTAGCAACACTGATTGACAATCAATTTCACATGCTGTTGTGCAAATGGAATAGACAACAGGTGGAAAGCATAGGCAGTTAGCAAGACATCCTCAATAAAGGAGTTGTTCTGCAGGTGGTGACCACAGACCACTTCTCAGTTCCTATGCTTTCAGGCTGATGGTTTGGTCACTTTTGAATGCTGGCGGTGCTTTCACTCTAGCGGTAGCATGAGATGGAGTCTACAACCCACACAAGTGGCTCAGTTAGTGCAGCTCATCCAGGATGGCACATCAATGCAAGCTGTGGCAAGAAGGTTTGCGATGTCTGTCAGTGTAGTGTCCAGAGCATGAAGGCACTACTAGCAGACAGGCCAGAACATCAGGAGATGTGGAGGAGGCCGTAGGACTGCCAGAGCCCTGCAAAAATGACCTCCAGGGTGCCACAAATGTGCATGTGGCTGCTCAACGGTCAGAAACAGACTCCATGAGGGTGGTATGAGGGCCCAATGTCCACAGGTGGGGGTTGTGCTTCCAGTCCAACACCGTGCAGGATGTTTGGCATTTGCCAGAGAACATCAAGATTGGCAAATTCACCACTGGTGCCCTGTGGTCTTCACAGATGAAAACAGGTTCACACTGAGCACATGTGACAGACGTGACAGGGTCTGGAGATGCCGTGGAGAACGTTCTGCTACCTGCAAAATCCTCCATCATGACCGGTTTGGCAGTGGGTCAGTAATGGTGTGGGCTACCATTTCTTTAGGGGGCCGCACAGCCCTCCATGTGCTCACCAGAGGTAGCCTGACTTCCATTAGGTATCGAGATGAGATCCTCAGACCCTTTGTGAGACCATATGCTGGTGCAGTTGGCCCTGGGTTTCTCCTAATGCAAGACAATGTTAGACCTCATGTGGCTGGAGTGTGTCAGCAGTTACTGCAAGATGAAGGCATTGATGCTATGGACTGGCTCGCCCGTTCCCCAGACCTGAATCCAATTGAGCACATCTGGGACATCATGTCTTGCTCCATCCACCAATGCCACATTGAACCACAGACTGTCCAGAAGTTGGGGGATGCTTTAGTCCAGGTGTAGGAGGAGATCCCTCAGGAGACCACCTGCCACCTCATCAGGAGCATGCCCAGGCACATGGAGGCCACACACACTACTGAGCCTCATTTTGACTTGGTTTAAGGACATTACATCAAAGTTGGATCAGCTTGTAGTGTTTTTTTCCACTTTAATTTTGAGTGTAACTCCAAATCCAGACCTCCATGGGTTGTTAAATTTGATTTCCATTGATAATTTTTATGTGATTTTGTTGTCAACACATTAAACTACGTAATGAACAAAGTAATTAATAATATTTCATTCATTCAGATATAGGATGTCTTATTTTTGTGTTCCCTTTATTTTTTTGAGCAGTGTATTTTATAACAAGTTAGGGAAAGCATGGAAAACATGGCTGCTTAAATTATTTCCACCCTTTTAATGGCAATGGCCATACACACACTCTCTCTCTATGTTGTTCCTTTTGTAAGGCATCTGTGTTTGTATGCATTGGAGGTAGGCAATATGTACTGTCTTGTGGGATGTATGGTCAGGATTGGAAGAACTAAGACAGTAACATCAGCATTTTGAATTGCTGCCAAACTATGTCTGCCTTTTTTCCCTCTGCAACCCATTTTCAAACTACACATATATCACATCACATCACGTACCGCATCACATCACATCATTCTTTACATAAGTTTGTTCCAAGATTCCTTGTTATTAGGGCGGGGGGAAGCAAGTATGGCAGGATACTACTGGGTTGCCCTTGGTACAGAGGGCAACATCATCACCTTCTTTCCCTGTCACCTGTTGTCAACATTATAAAATATATTCCCTGCAGGTCCCAAATTAAACTTTGCCATCTTTACAGTTCTTCCTAAGTAATCCAAGGATGATCTTGGCAGCAGTTTATCAACTTTCATGACTATCACCACTTCTCCCCCACCCATCCCCAAAAAAGAAAGCTGGCAGACTAATGATATATGGAAATATCTCTCTTAGGTTAATGCCTGTGGAATCAGAATCAACTTTCTGTGTCATTAAGTGCCATCATCTAACCCTAGGTAGCATTATTTCTGCTTGGCTGGGTTTGTACTATAATTGAAACCTTTGTGAATCAAAAGGGATGGTTCATTCCACCAATAGTCTTGTAGCATAATTATGCAGGTGAGTGAAGACAATGTTCAGTTAGTAGCCAAAATAGATTTGTGAACCTGTATTATATAGGAGATGATACAGGGCTATGAGCATGAAAGAGATATTATTTGCATTAAAGATTTCCTGAAATGTTATCAGGGAATTAATTTTGCAAGCAACTTGCAGTAAGTAAATTGAATTTGAACTAGTATAAATCATTGTGATAAATTGTTCAACGTGCCATTAAACAGTGCTTTCTCAAACTTGACAATTTTAAGATATATGAACTTCAACTCCCAGAATTCCCCAACCAGTTTACTGACTGCGGAATTGTGGGAGTTGAAGTCCACACATCTTAAAGTTGTCAAGGTTGAGAAACTCTATTAAATCTTTCAAAGATCTTTATAAGTGCAGTGTCATAGGAAAAAAATGTCAGAAATTAAAAATTAATCAACAGGATTTACGTAACTAAAACCTGCTGTCTAATGGGATATTTTTCAATAAGGAGACAGCAGTAATTATGCTGGAAGGGAAAAAAAATCATTCCTGTAGTTTGAACGATTATAGCAATTTCCACCAGGGGATTTCACAGCTAGATTCTAGTTCTGGGCAACAGTGATTAATATAATAGTTATTAATGAGAAGTCATTTTTGTATATCTAGGGGTGTTTAGATGTCAGTGTTCTGAAACAGTATGTTTAGCATATTAATAATAAAAAAGATAGCATTGGAATTGGTGACTAAGTAACCATATTGATTTTTTTTTCTTTTTTCTTCTTCTTTTGTGTAATGTGAAAGGTCAATTAGACTTATAGAAACAATGGGGCCCTTCACAGCAGGGTCCATCGTTAGTCTGTGCTGACATCTTTTAAACCATGTACAAAGTTCATTAAATGTGCAAAAGTAGTAGTGTTAAAAGGAAGAAAGTGATTGGGTCAAAGGTCACAAACCACAGCAAGCTGACAGTCTCTTGTGGATTACACGGCAGGAACTAAGTAACAGTGAGAATTGCTGTTCAGATTGGCCACTGGGAATCAGAAGAATGAAGTCATAAGCAGCTAATGCCATTGGCTTAATTAAAATGAATATTGACAGCACCTTTGTTTGTCTTGCATCAAGCTAGATGCTAACAAAACCCCTTTTTATAACAAAAAAGAACAAAAACTGATTGCCAAAATAGTGGCAAATTCCATCTTAATTAGCAAATTGCCAACATTTAATGTTTTATTTAATGATATATCTCCCCCTCCCTAAAAAAACCCACCAAAATAATAATATTTTTTTAAAAAAAACACAAATATTGAACCAGAGATACCAGATCGTTGTTTCCATGGCATTCTTTCCTCCAACTATGGGGATTTAAGTGAATTTGTTCACTTATTAACATCTTCCTACAAAGGGTGAGTATAGTTAGAACTCTCCCCTTCTTAAAGGTGACACTGCTTAATATGTTTATAGCAAGCTATATATTCCAGGATGCTATCCATGGTGACATTTCAAAGAACATTTCCCCCTTTTATTTAAATAGGAAATAAGCAAAACAAAACAACCCATCCCTATAAAGGAGTATTTTAGCATAAAATATTTGGTAGGTGCATTATGTTTCTGGAGTTACTGAATAAATATTATAAAATTAATATATTTAACAACAATCTGTGAAGAGGTCATTGTTAAATTATGTAAGAGATTTTTTATATAAGAGAAATTTTAGATTATTATATTTTAATTTACTCTCATCTTTACTTCTCCTTTAAGAAAGCAAAATTCAAAGTGACCAAAATAAAGCTAATTACTTCCTAGATATGACTAATTAGCTTGGGTTATTCACCTCAGACCAGCCTTTTTATTAAAAGGTAGCAGAAGAAAATATCTAAAGCTTACATTGCTAAAATGGAAGTGTTGGATGACAACATATCCAGTTAGCAACCTGTCTGATTGCTTGGAATTTGGTATGATCCATCTTTTTCCAAAATGAATTTTGGATTTATGTAGTACTGCAGACACGCAGATTCAAATGTAACTTTATTTTTCCATTTTTACACACACCAAATATTTTTTGTTGAAATCTAGAAGAATAAATACAGCATTATCATTAAGCTGGAACAAATAATTCAATCTGGTTCAAGGAAATAGCAGTCATGGTATTCCTGAATATATGGAAGTCTTGCTTTGGAGTTAGCCCACTCCCCTTGAATTTTCAGTCTCTGGGGTTTTTTATATATTTTGTGCTGAGGTATTCTAGGTACATCAAGGCTAAATACATTATGACATGGTCATATGCTATCTATGCTTTTCAGATTTGCCATTTCCTAAAGACCAAAACTCAATTGGAAATAAATAGTTTTAGCAGAAACATTCCTAAAGGATTCCAAAAACACATTGCTTGATTCCCAAAGACTTTGGGTGGTTTTCAAGTGAGAAAATTAAAGACAATGTTTTTATTCTCTTTAATGACAACAACATTTACAATAATAGACAACAGTAAAGAATAAATGAGGGCAAAAAAACCTAGACCACAACAAACAAGAAATGAACCCTCAATCCCCATCCTGCTGGGGTCTTGAAGACACCTGACTCTTTGCCCAGGCCTTTGGGTTGTGTGGGTTCATTTCTTTTTTGTTCCTGTCTAACACTGATGGCTCCACAATCAATCTCCAAAAGCTTTACTTCATTACAATCAGCATAGCCTCTTTTGGTGAAGGATCAAAGGTGGTGGCAAATGTCTAAGGAGAATATAGGTTGTGAACAGGCTGAAATAATGAATTATTCTGTCCCTTAGTTTTCACAGCTTCATAATTAAAGCTATCATCCTGAATGGAAAAAGGAAAGCCAAGGCAGTTTATTTAGTACCATGTATTTGTTTCCTAAAATGCTTGCCACAAAACAACCTGCTGCTACACTTTCATTTTTCAACAAATACCCAATCCAGTAGAGCAGGGATGTCAAACATGCAGGACACGGTCACCCTAGCTTCTCAAATGAGAAAAATGTCACAAAACGTCACATGACAGCAATGTGACATCGCGAGTTTGATACCCGTTCAAAAGAGAATCTGTATGTATAGCTGTGATAATTGATAGGTAGCATTTTAGTACAACATGATGCTATAAAGAACTTTGCCATCTCCAAGTCTGAATTCAGTAGAATTAGCTATAAAAGAAAAATATTCTGAAAAGTATAAGTTACAATTCTATATATATTTGGAAAGATACATACTTTAATATAAGCACCTTTGAGCTCACAACTGAATGGAAATGTACAAATCTACACAAAATGTTTCCAAATTTCTGGACTGGTCTTTATGTATGTGTATATGTGCATGGATGTATGTATGTGTATATGTATATGTGTATGTATGTATGTATGTATGTATGTATGTATGTATGTAAAATAATACATATCCATAATACACCTGTAAAATAATCCTTTGTAGTAATCATAACTGGCATATTATACTGGAAAGTGTTGGTTTGCCCAAGCTCCTTTAAGGGAACTTGGCATTTTTTTAATCTGTTACTCTAGGTTTAAACTACTGGGCAAGGTGTAAGAGGAGAATAAAATATAAACTCCTTGTCTGTGTAATTTCTGTACCACTGCATAATATCCATCATAAAAGAATATTTGTGTTTGACTCTGAAACTGTCATTTCATTGAACTTCTGTAGAACTTTATATATTTGTGGTAAAGGTCACAAATGCCAGCAAAAAAGGTTTTATTCTTTATTTCTGATAAAGAATACAGTCATTATTTAATGCTTAAAAATTAAATTCTATGTTGTTCTTAAAAAAGGCTTATAGTATAAAATATGACTAAAACACAGTATTAACTATGTAAAAGAAAGTAATAAATATAACACAAAACAGCAAAACAAAAATGAAAAAGTCATAAAACAAAAGCAACTGAATCAAGTAAAATAAAAAAATACAAATACAACAGTATAACAATCACATTCTTGTCAGTTCTTGCCAAAACACTAAGTTCTAGCATTTGGCTTTAGAAATGAATTGACATTTGAGGTTTTAAAAAGATTTAGTACCTTTCTATAAAAAGTCAAAGTTTTACTAGAGTGACCAAGCAGATACCTATGGAAAATCACATAGGTAGGATGACATACCGCCCCCAATACTGAAAGCATAATAAGCAGTAAGTGTGAAGAAAAGTCATTGATAGCAATGTAAAGAGTTGCTAACTTGGTGGACATTACCTATATCATGCGGTAACCACCATTTTAGTCTATGTATGATTTTAGTAGTTTGTTTATATGTCATATGAAAATTATTTCCTTCTGGTTGTTTTTTTGTTTGTTTGTTTGTTTGTTTCATTACTGGCCCAGTTTTCAGTTTTTAAGTAAAGTTAAATCATATTAGATAATCATTTTTGTGAATCTGTAGTCTAATTCCCTGGTCTTACCTTATTATATTTCAGGATCCAAATATTAAATTGGCCTTGAAGAAGTTCAGGCTGTTGGACAAAAAAGAAGTCCTTTTGAAGTCTCCTAAAATCTAAGCCTGATTCCACTAACTGCTCCGTGTGTGTGTGTGTGTGTGTGTGTGTGTGTGTGTGTGTGTCTGCGCACATAATAAAAATTAAGTAAAAAGGGAAAGCTAAAATTTCCAAAAACAGGAAAAAGAAAAATTAAAAAAAAGATTCAAAGAAGTAGCTTCCAATCTTCTTTAAAGCTGTTACAAGTACAACGATGAATATCTCTTACTGTAAAGTTAAAAATGACTCTCTTCTTTCTATAATCTTTCCTATCTAATTATCAAAACCATAAATCATAAGTTCATTTTTTCTGTTTCATGCAAAATGTCCATGAGGGTTTTCAAGTTAGGAATAACATAGATATTGGGGGTTTTTTGGTCTGATCTATGAAGTCAATTTCACTATCTCAGCACATCCCCTCATCCCTACCAACTATTCCTCCCTTGTGGGTAATGCCAAATCTTTCTATCTTTGTGCATACAATAATCTTGTGTTCCATTAATTCTTGAAAAGGCAACAATATGAAAGGATGAAGAATAAGAAATGAATCACAGAAGGAAATAAGTGTCCACTAAATTAAAAGAAAAAATGGTGAAAAAGTAATTATGAATTTTAAATTTCTGCTACACTTCTATATTCTTCATGTATAGATTCAGAAGCAATTCATTCTTTATTAATTTCAGGCTCCTTCCAATAGTTTCAGCCTAGCTGGAAATAGAAGTTATGTATAAATGGTCTTATGGAAAGGCTGTGACCTCTATAGTACTTAGAAGTCCACAGGAGTATAGAGGAATGAACACAGCAGTTGTTCCTTCATACTCTGTTATTACAGAGAAAACTGCAGGTCAAATTGCATGAATGATAAATGGAAGGTGCTCAAAATGAGTTACTTCTGTTTCTGAATGTTATACATTGACCTTGGCAGTTTTGACAATTACATCCATCATTTCTAAGAATCCATTCCAACAAACCCGTCTGCTCTCTAATATGGCCAAATAAACAAGATTTGTGAATATAAGTATCAAAGATTGATCTGTACAAATACACTGATTAACAGTTGGTTCCCTTAGCAGGTCAACTTACTTCTTCCTATAAATTATGCGAGTACCATAATTCACTGTGGCATACCTGTAGACCAGAGCGTTGGAGTACTTTAATCTTTACTTGCAATGCTGCAGTACAATCAGTTGCTGATTTTGGAATATGATAAGGGAAAAAATTATTCATCATTTGATATAGTCACATAGGAAGGTGCTATTTTGTGCCTTTTTCAATTCTTGATGCTATCCTGCTCAGGTAACTTTTATCATTTTTTGATTATACATATTTCAAAGGACATAAATGCTTTATTTAGAAATGTGAAATGAATCAACCTCCAACATATTACTACCATGAGTCATAAACATGAGAAAAGCTTGCATAACATTAAAGTAGGGCAGATGCTACACATATTTTAATACAGATTCTAATACAGATATTTTTAATACAGATTTTTAATACAGATTCTATTTTTGATGGAATACAATATTGCTTCAGAAAACAATTTCAACAATATTATTCGGCTTTGACTATAGTCTTCTACAGTTTAAAATGGTTGTGTTAGTCTCTTACACTAAATGAAATCTTGCATCATCCTGGATCCATAAATAATCATTATTATCAATATTACAGCCATATTCAGAAAATGTCAAACTATAACAATTCTTAGTTCCAAAATACTGTATGAATGGGATCCTATAGATATTTGAAGAGATTACATGGTGAGGATGAGTTGATTATAGAAAAATTTCCTTTAAAACCAAATTTAATTGGACTATATTATCAAACGCTACCAGCCATATTTTTATATAGTGGCTCCTAAATGACATAATGAATCTAGTATTTTTATTTTGATTCTAGTGTTTTGAAGACTGACATGAATGTTTCTACCAGCCATATAATAGAGATTCTTATATGCCTTTTTACTAAAGGCTATCATTATATCAATACACAGCAGTATATTATACTGTATAATTCAGCTCCTAACTGAATAGAGGATGCAGACATTCATGAGTCTTGCATACAAATGCAGCATATTTTTAATTGTTGATCTGGTTGGCACAATGTTAATAAAAATATGAATGAGTCAAATGCTAGAGAATTTGATTTAGTTTTGTGACATTTTTATTTATATACTGTATATACTCGAGTATAAGCCTAGTTTTTCAGCCCATTTTTTGTGCTGAAAAAATCCCCCTCGGCTTATACTCAAGTCAGATTCCCCTCTGGAAAAAAAATGGTGTGGAGTCGCGGCCTCCGGCGGCAGTGACTCCCAACAGCCCCAGCCGGGAAGGGAAAGGCAAAAAGCGCTTTGCCTTTCCCTTCCCGAGGCGGCGGGACTGTGGCCGCTCCGGCGGCAGCGACTCCCAACAGCCCCAGCCGGGAAGGGAAAGGCAAAAGCGCTTTGCCTTTCCCTTCCCGAGGGCGGGACTGTGGCGCTCCAGCGGCAGCGACTCCCAACAGCCCCAGCCGGGAAGGGAAAGGCAAAAAGCGCTTTGCCTTTCCCTTCCCGAGCGGCGGACTGTGGCGCTCCGGCGGCAGCGACTCCCAACAGCCCCAGCCGGAAGGAAAGGCAAAAGCGCTTTGCCTTTCCTTCCCGAGCGGGGACTGGGGCGCGGCCGCGGTAGTGACTCCTGACTCAGGGGGCCTCCGAGGGAGGGGAGAGAGTGACTCCTGCCTCCCGCTGTCATCATCATCTTCTTCTTTTGGGTTAGTGAATCAATTAAACCTTTCATGATAGTGAGATCGTTTCCCAAATTAATTATTTTTATTTTTGAAATTTACCAGTAGCTGCTGCATTTCCCACCCTCGGCTTATACTCGAGTCAATAAGTTTTTCCAGTTTTTTTGTGTAAAATTAGGTGCCTCGGCTTATATTCGGGTCGACTTATACTCGAGTATATACGGTATATTCTTACTTGCATACTTGCAAAATCCAAGAAGATTAGATAAATTAATGGAAGACAAATCTCTTAAGATTTATAGCCCTTAAGCTCTAAGAATTAAATGTTACCTGCCAATTGTAGAAAGCTAGATTTGACATAGCACCTACAAAGCAAGAGTCATGGGAGAGTCCCATGTTCTGCTTTGGAGCATCAGATAGGTCACTAAGAGAAGCAAAAATGGGAGTAGCATGGATATTGGCAGGATAAAGTAAGATTATTCTTATCTCCTTATGGGCTTGGAAGGTGGCCTAATTAAAAACAAGTCCTATCATTTGTCAGAAAAAGACATGTGACATAAATAATGGATGATAAGGGCCCAAAATATGGTAGATGCCCATATATAACATGGCTTATGCTGCCACTTTTAAATTGTATATCTGTCCTCATTTGTCAGAGGGTCAGTTTAAACCTTTATTCTCAGATGTAAAGAAAGACTGGAAAACTTTCTAGTCTTGCTGTAAAAATGACCACAATTTTATTTTTGAATGTAGCTAAAGGCAAAATTAATAAATATATGAGAGTAATCATATTTGTTTAATGTAATTCTTAGTTTTTATCATATACATTTATCGTTTAGATTGATGTGATGTTCAAATATGACAAGGAATGAAGGGAGGGAGGGAGGGAGGGAGGGGACAGAATTGTGCAATTTTGCACCAAGACATGTTAACCAGTCTATAAATATGACACATAAAGTTGTGTATATTGTGAAGAACACTAATATTAATTTAACTCAGACACCCAAAAATGATTTTAAAATGTCATATACAATTCAGACATGGACTGTTTAATAAAATGATATCACAGATTATCCAAAATGCTTGGTAAATAAAGTTGGAGTTTTGGAGATATTAAATATAATTCACCTGTAAGTTATTTGTGTTCGAGTCAGTTCATTATGGCTTCAAGGAAAATCAGTTGTGATTATGTTATCAAAAGACAACAATAATAATGTTATAGACAGACAGACAGACAGACAGACAGACAGACAGACAGACACACACACACACACACACACACACACACACACACACACACACACACACATATATATATATATATATATATATATATATATATATATATATATATATATATATATATATATATATATGGTGTTGCTTGGTTGTATTTTCCCACGTCATTGTAGTTGTTCTTTAAAGTTGTAGCAACGTTCAGCAGAATCTCATCTGCCATCATCAGGCTTCTGTATTGTGTCCGTCTGTGAGTCAGACTTTTACAGTGGTTTCAGATTTGAATTTGGGGCAGCCTATTGCTGTGCCAGAATGGTTTTTCTTCATCCTGATTGGTTGGGAGTCTTGGTCTGTGTTTATTGGTCTCGGAGTTTGCTGTGTTCTGCTTGATTGGTGTCTCTAATATCTTCTGTCTGTTTTTGGCTCTTTTCAATCAAGCAGAACACAGCAAACTCCGAGACCAATAAACACAGACCAAGACTCCCAACCAATCAGGATGAAGAAAAACCATTCTGGCACAGCAATAGGCTGCCCCAAATTCAAATCTGAAACCACTGTAAAAGTCTGACTCACAGACGGACACAATACAGAAGCCTGATGATGGCAGATGAGATTCTGCTGAACGTTGTACAACTTTAAAAGAACAACTACAATGACGTGGAAAATACCCAACAAGCCGAACACCATACATGTAAGTACCGCAAAACTTAAGAAAACATATATATATATATATATATATATATATATATATATATATATATATATATATATATATATATATATATATATATATATCTTTTTATCGGGTTTTCTCCCGTATTGGAAGTATCTAGAGCAACGTTACCTAGATTACCTAACGTTACCTACGTTACCTAACGTTGCCTAGATACTTCCAATCTTACGTGGGAGAAAACCCGATAACCAAAGATCCACATACAAATACCCGCGAGAACCTCAGAAAACATTATATACATATACATATATATATACATATACATATACATATACATATACATATACATATACATATACATACATACATACATACATACATACATACATATATATATATATATATATATATATATATATATATATATATATATATATATATCATTAATAATAGTTAAAGTAAATACAGATTAAATCCAGAAAGAAGGGGGAGAATAAAAGTTATACAGAATAAAGAGAAAAGAAAGAAAAAGAAATATAAAGTAGTTTCCAATCTGCATCACTAATACAAATAATAATAAATCATTATTCACTATCATTGCACTTGTAATTATTTCTTCTCCCCCCAACCTATCTTTTATCCATATTCAAATCCATAAATTGAATCCTAATGTCAGTAAAAAGTTTGTAAAGAGATCCACTTTTACTTTGATCTTGATCAAGTAAACCAACTTTATACTCTTTCCTTTTACTTTTAACAGTATGAATAACAGTACATTCAGGTGCTGCTTTAGAATTCAATCTTTCATTTTTATTTTTCCTATCTCAAATGTTTTTCTAAAACTTCTTTGGTAAGTCCAATAAGAAGTTCATTTGCAAGTGAATTTCTTGTTTTGTTGTTTGTATTTCCACTCTAGTTGTTTTCTCTATCTTGTAACTCATTTTTAAAAAATTTTTCCAGTATTTTGGGAGACGAATTATGTTCTGATACAAAACTGTGAATCTTTCAGCTATTCTTCTTTAATATCTTTATGACATAATCTATTCATAAAATCATGAATTGTTGCTGAGTTTGGAGCTATTATATTTTCACCACATTCTTTTAAAAATGTCCTGAAGCATTTCAAATGTCAAAGTGTTTTATGTCATTTTGCAAAACAGAAAACAAGATTTTTCATTTCTTTTTCTCTTTCTGTCTGAAATCTTTAGTCCCCTGTCCTTGACAGCTTGACGGCCTTGGAAAAAGTGATAACTCAGTCTTAAAGCTACAGTCATCACACCACCCACTATGGTATATGATTGCAATTGAAGTGCTTGGCAACTGTCTCAGTTTTACAATGATTGATGTATCTTGTAGTCACATGATCTTGATTTGGGATCTTCCCAGACAGTGTCTGAGATAAACTCATAAAATAATAAAGTCTCAAGTTGCTGTTTTGACTTACTGTTGATTAAACAAGTTGATTTCCATAAATGTGCTGTTTATTTATATAATTATGTCCAAAATCTTATAGCAAAAGTCCTAATTTTCCATTATTCAAAGTTTTCTAGTCCCTTATTCTTATTTAGCTTCCTGCCATTTCTTTCTTCCTTCCAAGTTTAGTTCTTAAATTTGTAGTTAATATTTCTTTTATTCAAGAAAAAAAGTAAACTCTCCAAGTGGCTTTTCAAACTGGGTCATTTTGAAGATCTCTCAAGTCCCTAAGGAAGTTGAATCAATAATTTCCAAAAGTGATTAAAAGTGAGTTTTACTAGTGACTCACTTTAAAATATTTTGCTGTGGTTGAGACCATTCTTTCCTTATCTGTAGACATTTTGTGTGACCTATATTCCTGTTGGTTCTTCAGTATTGGTCATGGATGTTGAATACTCAGAGACAGTTAGCTTGCCATTCCTCTATAGGAAGCCCTAAAAAACAGCAATAATTATGTTTGAAGAGATATAATTAAAAATTAATGTGATTTTTTTTTCCAGCAGAATTTATCTAACAAAAGTTTACTAAGAAGTGAATAAGTCTAAAGCAAAAACAAACGTCTATTCTTTAAGGTTTCAAAAGATTCTTTTGAAATTATGTTTTTCTTGTAATAAAAGCTTAAAATACAGGAGCACATGTACTAGAAAACTATCTTAAAATGATTGCAGAGATTTGAGACATAATAGAAATGAGAGACATTTAATGGACATTATGCAAAGTACAAATTTCTGCAGACCTGATGAAAAAAAGATTTTAAAATCTGCAGAAGTGTAGCTATTTTACTAAATAACTATTTCACTCTCCACCCAATAAATTTCATATCAGAAATGGATAGCATGATTTATTTATTCAGGGAAAATATATTCATATTGGGTATGCACCCAGCCAAACTATCTTTTATAAGTCCTGGTATTATAGTCCCCAAAATCTCAGGTCAGGAGGTAAAGGCTACCATGCTAGTCCTTTGGCTTGCTAAACTAATATTTATATTTAGGGTGAAATTAAAGGTTTTGCCCTGATTCAAGACTGTATCATTCTTTCTTCATTTTTATGATACATATAAGATATAGGTTGCACATTTCTTTTCCAGGCTGGTTCAGCAATAGCAATATTGAAAATATGCAATCAGAAGAGTCAGTACACCAGCAAGCAGCAGTGCTGACATGAAATTCCACATTGCTATGTGCAGATTCTGCTACTATAAAAGAACAATTCTTATTCTCATTTTGCCTTTTCATGACCCTGCCTCAGTGAAGCAGCAGATGTTCAAGCATGCTCATTCAGCTACAAGATGAGAAGGAAATGATCTCCATCCAGAATCCCCAAATGTACCCCAAACTAGCAGGTAGTCTGACTGTTTTTTGTTGCCAGTTGGTTGAGGTTGGCTGCTCATTCATTGGCTCAAGTGATCATCAATTTTGATCTTCTGTAGGTGATTTTCCATCTGTAAATATAATTGAAGCTGAATGTCTTGTCTCTTTCTATTAGCAGAACTCATCATGAATTTTTATACTACATTTTCTAGTTCCTTAGACAAGCCTTCCTATTCCTAAGATCCTATCACTGTGAATTCAGCAGTCTTTGTTTTCCAACTAATGCTTCACACATTAGCCAAACTGATTTAATCTGTCAGCTCTGTTCACCGGTCCTGGATATACAAATATTTACACTGTATTTATATATTATTTTAACACATGTGGATTGGACTATAGCTTTTATTTCTGAAGAATAAAAAGAAACTCAGCAATCAAACAAAGTAGTTGTTAATATACAAAATGATATAAAACAACATACAACCAAATACATAGGACTATTTCTTCTGGTATCCACTTAATATTTTTACATTGAAAACAGAGTACTGAACTGGAATGCTGAACCTTGTGTTAAAGTACACAGATCCCATTGTGTCCCTTGTCATTGTGCTTGCATCTGTGTGTGTGTGGTTTGTTTTGGATTGTTGTTTCTTTTTGCAGTTTCCTCAAAAGACCAATTTCTTTCTGAATCAGTTTTGAAACATATTTCATGCATGCTCACATACGTGTGTGATGTATGTCATTATGCACCAGCCCATGGCAGGTATAAAGCTGCAGAATTGTGATGGGGTTGACTAGTTCTTCTGGCGAGCAAAATTCTGAAAGCTAAGAACATTTGATTTGGAACTTGTCAGAACCCTAACCCTAACAGTACTGCTTTACAAATAAAAATGTTTAAAATTGTGTTTCATAAAATTTCTGTTTTAGGACTATGACTTCTAGTCAAGACTTAGTCATTTAAGTCATCTGGGTGACTTTAGTGCCAGTTACTCTCTTTTAGCCCAGTTCACCTCACAGGATTGTTCTTGTGGCAACAGTAGGAGAAGGTGTTATATATATATATATATATGTACACAGAGTGTGTATGCACCGACATATTTCTTGTGTGTCTAATTACACTTGGCCAATAAAGAAGAAAGAAAGAAAGAAAGAAAGAAAGAAAGAAAGAAAGAAAGAAAGAAAGAAAGAAAGAAAGAAAGAAAGAAAGAAAGAAAGAAAGAAAGAAAGAAAGAAAGAAAGAAAGAATATGTTCACTGATTTGAGTTATTTATAAAAATAATAAAAGCAGGAAATAAATAAATACATAAATAAATAATAAATAAATAAAAACAAATATTAATATTGATCAATTTTCTGATGTGGCTTTGGCATTTTTATAACAAATGTTATTGCATCAGGAACACTTATTCATACATTTAACAAATGATATATGTTACATAATACATAAGGGGGATATATTCAACTGATAGAAAATAAAACACATTGTGAAATAATTTTTGAGAGTTCTAGGATCTCTAAGTTCATTGCAAAAACTAGACAATAATTTCTTTAGTTAACTGTATATTAATCTGCTGACATGTCAAATATAAAGCTGATTCATCTTTGTTGAACGTAACATATTTCTGAAGATCAACATCCAAACAAGGGGGATAGATATTGAATCTTGTGATCTTGTTGCAGGATGAAAATTAAGTGGGGTAGGTCTTTATTACAGATGTTGTCTATGTTTAAGCAGATATGCAACCTTAATAGAAAGAAAGCACATAAACCAAGTTGATATTACAAAGCCAACTCCTCATTATTTTGAACTATATAAGCAAATATATATCATCACCTAAGATAGGATTTACATAAAATGAGACAAACCATAATAAACTAGTAATAATCCACACAGCAATTTATCACAGCAATGAACATGAAGTGATGGAAGGAAGATTTTAAGACTAAGTAAGGACATAAAAAGGATGCTAAAGTTTTATGTAACATAAAGTACTGCTCTAAATATGTTCAGAAAGAATGGAATTATTTTCTCAGATTGATTTAGTCCAATTTCAGGTACACATCTTAGAAAGATTATTTCAAAGTAAGATAGTCCCCTTGTAATTTAGAATGCCATGTACAGTTATTAGTGTTAGAAAAGTCTATAAATATCAGTAACCTCTAGGATACTAATTTCTGTAATAAACACAGGAGCCAATTCATATTCTCTTTTGTTTGTAAAGTATAAATCTTGGCTGTTTATATCACTTTTAACTGTTGTATTGACTTGCTGCTACATTATTTATATTGCTCTTGGCATCTTATTTAACTATTGATTAGCTAATGCACCTAGTGTTTGAAGTCAGACAGGTGAAGTCTGAAATGTAGCCAGCAATTGTGGTTTTGAAATAGACACTCACCAGCAAGTAGCACTGAAAGACATTAAATATTTTACAAAACAGTTGTTACTAAGCAGCCATTGGTCTTCGTCAACACTCCAAAGGGATATATATTGGCAAGCCCAATGGAATTATAATCTCATTCAGGCATCCAAGTTACTGACTGATTGGCATATTATGTGATGTAATCAATTTATAAATTTAATTCAATGACATTAGCACTTTGAACCTTGCTCTATAATGTGGAAAATTTCCAAAGATTTTTACTGTGTCTCTCTTAATATAATAGTTATCATTAGTAGCTTGGAAGTCCCTACAGATTTTTCACAGGCCAGAATATTTATGAGTTATGGTTTCATCTCATAAATTATGGTTTTGCAGTATTTAAGGACTGCTGTCAATTCAAGACTTGCTGGTAGAAAGCTTCTACTTTATGAATAGTTAGAAAGAAATATATTCCTTGATTTAATATATTCCCAAATCTAATGGGAGATAAATTAAAATTACCCTGATAACAGCCAGAGCAATTGACTGTTAAGGCTTTAGTTCAAATCTCATGACAGGTGGAGACAAGGAAACTTTATGTCTGCCTTGCAGAAATAATATAGTGAGAGTAAATGGCAATGTTAAGAAAAACTGTGTCTTTCAACCTAAATTCTTTGTGGACAAGATGACATTAGAATTTGAAAAGTTTAAAACATTGCATAGCATGTTTATCATATTCATTAGAAATAAAAGCTAAAAAGAAAGTCTTTGATTAGTTGATATGCTAGTGAGGTTTGAAAAAATTTAAACCTCTTTCCCTTTTTCATGTGTTTGATTCAGGGACAATCTTCTTTTTATATAAATATAAAATTCAGATAATAGCACTAAGTGACTGTGGTAACTTACCATTTGTTAAGTAAAACCTACAGATTAGACATCTTGAATTTCATGTTGGAAGAAAAGTGACGTTTTAGTAAAATGACCAGTAGGTCTCCACAAAGAAAGAATACATCAATTTTGGAAAAGCTGCTGCCAATCACAATATGATTAGATAAGCAAACAGTTTCTCTCTTTTTTCTTATCTAATTTAATACCTTATTTCATATATCTGCTTATTTTCATATAGCAATTTCTTTTTCAATGGGATAGACCTTGGGAAGGGGATATATGAAAAAGAGAAAAGTAACAAACTTACAGTATTTCTTGGTCTCTCTTTTTAACTATTCTTATCAGTAACCTTCTATCTTGCATCTTCAAGAAAATATAAGGTTTTCCATATTCCTGGATCCATAAAAGATGTCAAAATTTAACAATTTTTGCCTGTTCATTTCTCATAAGAATAATGTGAAAAAACAATACTCATGATTGATAATTGATAGGCTTTAAATGTGAGGTTTTTAGAGTGAAACATTTTAGCCCTACCTTGTGCTTTTTAGATCTGTAGCAATTTATATGCTGTATATATAAATGTGAATGGTATCAGAGTGGAAAAGCTGAATTGATCCATCATCAGATGATTAGAAATTTCTAGGAACCCCACACAGATTTTGAAGGGGCATAAAGCAGCCCACTGCCTTAAACATGATGCTCTGTTCTAGTCATCCTGATGAATAGCCATTGCTAAACCCCATTTCTACAAATTGATTAGTCCTTTCTAACCCTCACAATTTCTTTCTAGGACTAAATATCCTGAAAGTTAATTTTAGCTTCTATAGAAAAACTTTTCTTGAAATGTTACTTTCACTCAGTTCCATTTGGATGTAGTTTACCCACAGTTGTACTAACTATTTGTTGGATTGGTTAATATTTTAGAGGTTAGAATTAAAGGAAGTACTTTGATCACACAAAGAACTGACCTGACAGTGTATATTTTGAGATCCTAGCATCGCTATGTCAAAAGACAGAACGGCTGTGTTTTCATTTTGTATGGTAATGTGGATACACAGCACCCTCTACTTTCTTTGGATCAAAATAACAGAGAAGAGGGAATTCCTTTCAAGATACTGTTTCTCAACAGATTATTTTTTTCCTGCAGAAACCAGAAGAAAGAATTTGTCTATAGGGTTCATTAACAGTTGGCCTCCTCTGGCAATAACCCATGTTATATATGTCACTATTGTGCCATCCTCAAGAGAAGGAAAAGTCGAGAAAGGGAATATCAGCTCTGAAGTTTCCCACCTTTCCTGAACTATATCTGCAGAACCTCCCCAGGAGGGGATAATGGAGCTTTGAAAAAATAACACCTTTGTTATTCCAAGTGTTAGAGATGAAGCTGAGTTTTCAGATGGCCCCAAGGTTCTTTTCTTTTTTCCCCTTTTCTTTTTGCACCCTTCACCAAACACAGATGGAAACTGGACTCTTTGAACTGCTTTGAAAATCTGTTACCATGCACTGCTGTGGGCCCTGTGAAACAGTTATTGCTACATTCAGTCTGCTACAATTTGAATGGGTATGTAATGACAAGGGATTGAACAGTTCATTTGAACCATTGATAAATGCAAATAACAGCAACAACATATACCTCTTAGTCTGGAGCACATGAAAGTATGTCCAATTGTATATGGTGGAATTTCTGGCCAAGTAAACACATTTAAGGTAGCAATGATGCTACATGTTTCTTAACTCAAATCTAGGCTGTAAAAAATTCCAAAGAAATGCTTCTGTTAATTAAATTAATTAATCTGAAAAAGCTGCACATGTGTGTTCTGTCACAGAAAGAAATGAAAAACAAACTTACTCCTGAATATAAAATACTATTTTACTATGCCAACATTTAGTTACTAGTTTAAATTATGTACACATTTTGGCATATCCTCATGAATATTTAGTGAAAAGATCTTAATAGTCACCAATTACCCTATAATGGCTAAATTACACATTTGTAAAATATATATTCTACATTGGTTCTTCTTAAGATTTGTTTGTTTGTTTAGTGAATATATGCACAATAGGTTATGACTATAATGACTGGATTTGTGATGAAGCTTAATTACTATACCTAATGAAATATTCTGCAGGTTGGTGCAATGCATTGGTACCAATGTAGTGTCTGGTTTTCATTGCTTTTAAAACACCTCACAGTTGCAGTCACTAACTTTGGACACCTTCAATCCTTCCCCATCTGGATAATGACAGCTTATCTATGGACTTTTTCAGTCATGCAGGTCATAGTTGTCCCAAAGGTGTTTTTTCAAGAAGCAACTGGACTTTCTTGGTTTTCTTTGAAGATATTTCAGTTCTTATCCAAGAAGTTTCTTCAGCTCTGCCTGGATGGTGGGGAAATGGAAGGATTTATATTCCTTGCAGACAGCTGGTCATTTGTATTCTTTTAGAGAGTTGTTGAGACCACTTGCAGGTTTATCTGTGTCCTAAGAGTCACCTGAGTAGTGCAAATGAGTGTGGAGTTTTCTTGGAATTGCTGAAAGGATTGTATTGTAGATTGGAAATAGATGATGTCATATCCCTCCCCCTCTGTTTAGAGAAAGCTGTTCAAATGACAAGGTTAGTGTTCAAATGACCTAAGTGCTAGAGCCCACTGTAACTACATAGCCAAAAAGGCATTAAGAGTTGTTAACCTAATCTTACGTAGCTTTTTCTCTGGTAATATTACACTAATAACTAGAGAATACAAAACATTTGCTAGACCAATACTCAAATACAGCTCATCAGTCTGGAACCCACATTACGTATCTGATATTAACACAGTTGAGAAAGTCCAGAAATATTTCACAAGAAGAGTTCTCCACTCCTCTGCTTGTTGCAGAATACCTTATGCCACCAGACTCAAAATTCTGGACCTAGAAAACCTAGAACTACGCCGCCTTCGGTCCGATCTAAGTATAGTATATAAAATCATACATTGCAATGTCCCACCTGTCTATGAATACTTCAGCTTCAACCATTACAACACAAGAGCAAACAATAGATACAAACTCAAGGTTAATCGCACCAAACTTGATTGCAGGAAATACGACTTCAGCAACAGAGTGGTCAATGTCTGGAATATTCTACCTGACTCTGTGGTTTTTTCTCCAAACCCCAAAAACTTTAACCTTAGACTGTCTACTATTAACCTCATGCCTTTCCTAAAAGATCTGTAGGGGGCGTGCATAAGCATACCAAGGTGCCTACCGTCCCTGTCTTATTGTTTCTTTTATATATATTTTTATTTTTCTTATATGTATCCATGTATTCATAACTATGTTTTTACTTATACCTATTATGTTGTAAGCAATTGACAAAAAAAATGGATTTAATTATTGTACTGGAATGAAATAAAAGGTTGAATTTCCAGGAGGAAAGAGGTGCATTCCAGAGTAATAAGAGGCAACTGCATCTGGATAATTCAGTTGTTACATCTGGATAATACAAATATTACATGTGAGAGAAAGAAAGTGAAGGCAGCCTCATTCCTAATAGTTCACAGAATATATTGTATATGTAGATAGTAGAATCCTTGATCTGGCAACATTTTGTCTAAAGGCATGAAAACAATAAAGAACTCAGTTTGGACGAGGCACCATATAGTCCTTTGAAGTAACTAATTAGTATAAACTTAATAGAAATTGATGTGATTTGATCTAACCATCATTGTGATGGAAAAGCTTTGGCCTCTTCAGGTGCAGAATTCCTCCCACCTCTACCTCATTTCTTTCCAGGGTAGTTTTCTCTATACAGCAGTGGTCCCCAATCTTTGCAGCTTGGAAGTCCAGCTTGGGGGGGGGGGGCAGAGGAGAACTGGGCTGTGTGATTAGTGGGCTGAAACGCACCCGCAAGTGGCAGGCCAGAGTGTATGCAACTCGACCTATATATGACACATCACACCAGCCGCCACTCATACGTGCACACCGCCCCAAGCTCTTGCATGCATGCTGGCCTGCTGTTCACATGTGCATACCAGCCTGCCACACACATGGCCCAGTTTCGAATAGGCCCCCGCCTGGCAATGGGCCCCACTCCAGGGATTTGGGATACCTGCTATACAGAACAAAGCCATTTATAGAGTGTGAAAGAGAAGCAGGAAGCATCTACCCATCCCATCATGTCTGGCAAGAGGAGCACATTACAAGTCACATCTGCTAAGGTGTTTTACCTGCTGGGACCCAGGAAGAAACCCTTCTCTGCTGTGGCATTCCCCTTTGAAACATCATTTCCAGAAGTGATATTCCGCAGGTTCTGACCAGTTTTGGAGAACCGGTAGCGGAAATTTTGAGTAGTTCAGAAAACCGGCAAATACCACCTCTGGCTGGCCCCGCCCCCATATATTCTCTGCCTCCCGAGTCCCAGCTGATCAGCTGGGTCTGCTTTGGTTGCCCTGCACAGGAGAACAGAGCTGGAAAGCAGGTTAGTGGGATGCAGAGGGAATGGAGATTTTACAGTAACCTTCTTCTGCCATGCCCACCAAGCCACACCACGTCCACCAAGCCACACTCACAGAACCGGTAGTAAAAAAAGATTGAATCCCACCACTGATCATTTTCCCCCAAATGAGATTGGCCCCAGCCCTACTGAACTTTTAGAAGGCCTTGAAATCTTGGTTTTGTCATGGGGCTTGGGGTTCCCATGGAAGACAGGAACTGTAAAAGCAACAAGTAAATCTCCAATTTTTACAGATTCCCAGAGAAACATTACACCTTCTAGTTCCTTACTCTATACTCTTTATGTGCATGACTACATTCCAACTCATGCTAGTAATACTATTACTAAATTTACAGATGATACAACAGTGATGGGACTCATCTCCATGAGGGATGAGTCTACCTATCGAGATGAGGTGGACCGGTTGCTTTCATGGTGTAGAGACAATAACTTGGTCCTTAACACCAATAAGACCAAGGAGTTTACCATGGACTATAGGATCAGATTTGCTTATCAATGGAGACTGAGTGGACCAAGTGGCCAGTTTTAAGTTTTGGGGTGTTATCATAAAAAAGGACCTGACCTGGGCACTCATATTGCAGCACTGGTCAAAAGAGCCCAGCAGAGATTATACTACCTGAGACTTCTCAGTAAACAACTACTGAATTAAAAAATTGCTGGTGACCTTCTACTGCTGCACCATAAAGTGTATTTTACCTGTGTATGGTTTGCCAATTGCACAGTGGCAGATAGGACACACTCCAGAGGGTTAATGTCATTGCTCAGATGATCATTGGTTGTCCTTTCCCCTCTTTGGAAGAGTTTTATAGCTCCCACTACCTTAAGAAAGTTCAAAACATTATTTAAGATCCATCTCATCCAGGGCATCTTTTTTTTTTAAACTATTACCATATGGCAGATGGTACAGGATAATAAAAACAAGGCCAAGTAGGCTGAAAAACAGCTTCTATCCCATATCAGTAACTATATTGAATTCCACTGTACAGTGCAATATAAATGCAATATCAATTCAATTCAACTGTATAGAATGTGAAAGATGTGTGTTTGTGTTTTATTTTTATAGTTATAATATACACTGAAGATGGCATTTAATTTCATTGTACAATGAAGTGCAATGACAATAAACTAAACTAAACTAAACTAAACTAAAAAAATGACACTGTAATTAATTTGTTGCATCATAAATTTCTACATTGTTGCTTAATATATTTATCAGTGAAACATATTAATCCTTAGTTGATAAATAACCTGCTTGTTCAACTCAAACCATTTTTATTTTTATTTTTTTATTATTAATTTTTATATCACTCATCTCCCCTATAAGGCAACTCTGGACAGCTTATAATTAAAAGATCTACCATTTGTTTACCAAGCCAAATCTATGGTTTATTTATTTATTTTTTATTTATTTATATATTTTTGTCAATTGCTTACAAGATAATAAGTATAAGTAAAAACATAGTTATGAATACATGGATACATATAAGAAAAATAAAAAAAATAAAAGAAACAATAGGACAGGGATGGTAGGCACGTTGGTGCGCTTATGTATACCCCCTTATGGTTCCAATATCTCGACAGATTAAGAGAATTCCATTTATAAAAAATGAATAGAAGTAGAACACATTAAAATATTCTATATTTACACAAAAATTTCCATTGGGTCACATTACACACCTTTTCCATTGCTGAGAAAACCACAATTCCAATTTTTTTCTGCAGCTGCCTACATATTTTCATATGGAATCTAATATTATCAGATGCTTGGCAATCATTTCTAAAAACAGATCATTTACCCTCCAGAATTGTTAGCAATATCTCTGCACTAACATGTAAGAAGGGAATATATATGCCTCCTTGAAGAAGATTGTTGTGTTTTAAAGGCATCATAACAGCCTCTGATAATATTGGAATAGAGAATTAAATATATCCCACTAAATGGGATAATATCTAAATTGGAATTTTTCCTATTTTCATAGATTTTATAACTTCTATTATTTCTTTCAAATATAAAGATGCAGATAAATATATTGCCTGATCTGCTTGTTGAAGTTTTTAAATATTGCGGGTCCAATATATTCCATCATTTGAAGTGGACAAGCAAATACAAATATAACCACTTTTATATAAAAATCAACATTGTTTCAAAAGAAACCAAAAACATGTATTTCCATTTTAAAAGGCATACAAAATAACTGATATGCAAATTTACAAAGAAATTCTAGTGAGAGAAGGAAATTGGAAGGAAATTTGTTCTTTAGTTCTAAAAAGGGCAATTTTAAGTTATATCATAAAGGTTTGTTTATGGAATATAACTGATCAAAGTGTTCACACATACATAAAATAGCTATATGTATTGTTGTTTACCTTATGTACTTGTTCTTATTATTCCTTCAGAGACACCTACATCTAAATGAATGAAAAAGTTGTTTGTGATTTATGGGAGTATAAAAATAATTAAAAATGAATCGAAGTATCCATTTCCTAGACACCCTGATTATTTCCAGATGTTAAAATCTAGAGGAGGATTTGGGATCTATCTAAGAATATGAACAATAGCTTAGTTAACAGAATATACATTCCATTCCATTATTGCTTCAGAAAACAGAGAAATCCGAATCTTACAATTTTCTTCTGAAATGTTACTTTTCAATCTCTTGATTGAACCAGTTAACATTAAAGCATGATTTTTATTCTGAAAAAAATATTGTCAATAATGATTATATATGCTAGTTTATATATCCATCAGTAGCAAAAAAAATGACAGCCCCAGGTGTAGAAGCAATAAGAAATCCTTGGAGAACTAAAACTAATTAAAGAATTAGGTAAACTATCTCTTCAACTATACTGTAAGATTTGTGCTGATGCTCATTTGTGTGTATGTGCACATCCATACATATGTGTTCATGCACGTGGATGTCTGGATAGACAATTTGACCTCCAATAATAAGTATAATTTGTTTCCCAACCATATTTATTGGTTCTTTATAGCCATAAGCTCTTTGGTTGCTTTTTTTTTTTTTTTTTTGTAACAAATAAAAATTGGTATATTCTAGCTTTCTCCTCAGAGGAACTTGTTGAAGATGTCAGTCTGTCCACCTCATGTCTGAATGGTCAAACAATTGGCAACTCCAAATCTCAACCAACAAATGCTCTGCCGTACACATTGGTAAAAAAAAAAAATCAGTACACCAAATACAAATTAGGTGGATATGACCTCACTGATGATCCTCACTCTGTCAAGGACCTTGGTGTACTCATATCAAATGACCTAAGCACCAGGGCTCACTGTAACAGCATTCCCAAAAAGGGATTAAGAGTTTTAAATTTAACCTTATGAAGCTTTTCCTCCTGAAATATTGAATTGCTAACTAGAGCATAGAAAACTTTTGCTAGACCAATACTTAAATACAGCTCATCAGTCTGGAATCCGCACTGTATATCAGACTTAATACAATTGAGTGAGTCCAGAAATATTTCATGAGAGAGAACTACACTCCTCTACTCATAACAATATACACTATGTCACCAGGCTTTAGAATTTGGGTTGGACAACCTTGAATTACGCCGCCTATGGTTGGACTTAAGTGAAGTACACAAAATTATCTGCTACAATGTCCTGCCAGTCAATGACTACTTCAGCTTCAGCCACAACAATACAAGAGCATAAAACAGATACAAACTCAATGTAAACCGCTCCAAACTTGATTGCAGAAAGTACGACTTCAGCAACAGAGTAGTCAATGCCTGGAATGCACTACCTGACTCTGTTGTTACATCCTGTAACCCCCACTCCTTTAACCTCAAATTATCCCCTATTGACCTCACCCCATTCCTAAGAGGTCTGTAAGGAACGTGCATGAGTGCACAATCGTGCCTACTGTCCCTATCTTTTTGTCCCCATTTATTCGTACCTATTTCCTGTATTCTTACTCATGTTTATACTTATACCTATTATCTTGTATGTGATTGACAAATCAAATAAATAAATAATAAATAACAATAAATAAATAAATGGCCATGCCATATATCAGTCACAGCAGTGTGCACATTTTACCCAATTAGCAATATTGCCTTGAAGCAAAATGGCAAGTTTTCAATACCTCTTCAACACTGATCTAAAAATGGACAGTGAGGACATTTTCAGAGAATATTTGAGATATAAAGATTCAAGGTGAAGCCTTAAAAGTATTGAACAGTGTGTGTCTGAACAGGCTAATTTGTATTTGTACTCCAATATAGGATGATTTTTTTTTCAAATCCTGCCTTTGCACTCTTGCAAATCAGAGTATTGTGAGATACTAACTGCTTTAAGATCAACCAATGGATTTCCTGAGGTACATTTTATCTAATACAGGTGTTCCTCATCTTACAATAGCTGGAACCAGAATTTCCATTACTAAGCAAGTCAGTTAAGTGAATTGTACCTGATTTTATGAACTATTTTGCCAGAATGGTTAAGCAAATCCCTGCTCACGTGGTTGCTAAGCGAATCCATTTCCTCCACTGACTTTGCTTGTCGGAAGCCAGTTCAGAGATGCCAAGGACAATGTGATCACATGACACTGGGAGGCTGCAACTACTGTAAATACATGCCAATTACTACATGCCTGAATTTTAATTATGTGACCATGGGGATGCTTCAATGGTCTCAAGTGCAAGGGTTAAGTCACTTTTTCAGTGCTGTTGTAACTTCATATGGTCAGCAAACAATCTACTGTATATCAAGGACAACCTGTATAGTAGAAATTACTGCCAGAGGACAGAGCTATATCATTTAAATATTAAGTTACGCAGTTTCCATTTGTAGAAGAGAGAAGTATTCAGGGGAAGATTTGTTTGTTTAAATCTGTTCTTCCATAGGTACATCCCTTGAAGTTGCTTCTTGCCATAAGAAAGCTTCCATTGTGATCTATGAAAAATCTATTTCTGGAAGATAAATAGTTAGGGTTCATTGTTGAGCAAATGATACATTTGAATAAATATTTTTTTTAAAAAAATCTTCTTCAGACCAGTTTTTATCAAGATCATATTATGACTTACAGTAATGGCTTACAACTCATCTCTGAATTTAACATTTTAACAAATGCTAGTATTTAGTATTTTGAACTACCCCAAAATAGATCATCAGCTCTGCATGCATGTTTAAGTGATATATTGTTATCAATATATTTAAGGAGGTTGGCACTTTCCTCCCTAGGAATTCTTTAAAATAGCAGCAATAGTAGAATAGAGGAGGTAAAAATTGTTTTACTGGGAAATAAGATGGCTTTCCATAGACAGCATTATCTATTTGCATGAGAATTATGCTTCTCTTTGGAAGACTTGCTAAATATTACAGCTTAAATCTATTACTAGGAAACACAATTTTCTGTAATTTAATTTCCCAAGCTTAATGAACCTAGTAAATTTGTTCTCATGTCTTCCCAAGTTAATATGTTTAATCCAATTTGTATTGCAAAAAAGGGACAAATTTACTCTTAATTGAATTAATCTAGAAATGAAAATATATGTATTGTCATAGAAATCTGTGATTTATATTTCACAGATGTAATAGTCCTTCATTACTGGTATAACTTCAAACTTCTGTACTGCTTAACTAAAAAAAAATAAGAACAGAGGCTTTTTGAGTTTGTTTCCTACTAGTTAGATTTTTAAAAAAGTTTATAAAAATGTGCTTCATCACAGTTCAGTGTTTGATGAGTTCTGCAATCTGTTAGCCTACATGAGTAATGATACCTTTCCTTTGATAATGGCATATCACATTCTATTTCATGATAGTAATTTAATGTACAAGTCTACAACACAGAGATTATAAGTTTTTTAATGGTAATTTTATTGAAAGTTATGATGAAAAAAACAAAACTAATACAGTACAAATTAAAAAATAGAAAAAGAAAAATAGAAAAGAAGAACATGCAGTAAAAACAGATATCTGTAAAGAAATGACTTTCCCCTTCAGCACAAGTATAAATAATTTTAGAAGCTCATCATCTTTTCTTAAAACAAATGATGTCTTCTTCCCATTACCTTTTGTTTTTACCAACAAATCCTTAAAGCTTTGTTATCCAGTCCTGATCAGTAAACATTTACTAAGCATTACCAGAGATAACAATGTATCTATTTTAATTTTTATCAAATAAATCAACTTAGTCTCTTCAAATAATGTCCTATCACTTGATTTCTTCTATTTTTTTCTTTGTCCCTTCTCATAAAATTCTTCAAAGCTTTATCAAGTCTCTTTTATAAATCCAGTATGAGAAAATTATCCAGATCAATCTCTGAGTTTGTAATTTGCATATCCCTTTCAATTATTAAGACCTCAGCCGACTTCTTTTGTACTTCCAGTGTAGCACCTTTTTCCATAGCATTCTTGTAGCCTGTCATTTTTAAATCCATTTTCAGATAAATCTCATGTTTGTTGTAAACCTTGTCCTTCTTCCAAAATATCTTTTAAGTACCGTCTATAAAGGCAGACATTCTTAAATTTAATTTCTCGATCCATTGTTCACAAATATCCTTCTATATGCCCAATATTATCATCTTTCACTCCATTCTGTATTAGTAAGTCAAATTTAAGTGACTTCTTCTTTTAACAGTAATTCTTAGTTCTTTCTGGATCTTCCTAATGTCCAACCTTAAATGTCCCATCTTATTTTTTTTAAAGAACTCAAAACAAAAGTATTTTTCCATGGGAAGAATTTTTATAATTAATTCCAAAATCTTATTTCAAATACATCTTAGTTAATTTGTATCTACTTCTAATTACCTTTTGCTGTTTATTGAAAAAGAAAAAAGTAATTGCATTTAAAACTTTTTGTTTTGCTGAAGTTTGAAGGAAACTCATATGGTGTTGTAAAAGCAAAGGTTCCTAATAACTAAAAGCAGTTAACAAGCAATATCCAAAAGTGATTAGAAAAGGAAGTATGGGAACCCAAGCCCCATAAAGATATTGAGCACAATATGAGTGACTGTGTTTATTCCCTCATCTCCTAGAGCTCTAAGACCACTGGAGACCTCTGTCTTATTTATTTGTCCGATTTATATAACTGCCCATCTTGCCAAACACTCTGTACTTTGTTGAACAGGTGCTAAAAAAAATTAGAACAATTAATAAATAGAAAAAAACCCACTACAATTATTAAATATAAGAAGCATTACAACAATTAAAACAGAACTATAAACATTGAAAACAAAGAAATACTCTGGTGCATGTTGTTGTTTGGGAACCTTACTGAGAAGGAATTTGAAAATGCTTTGAATAAGTGTTTTTTTTTTATTTCAAACCAAAAGAAAATTTCAATAGGACTCAATCTTTAAACTTAATTGTTTCATTTTAAAATTTAGCAGGCCTTCAAAAATATTCCTTTCATAGAGTGAATTATCAACAATTAATGATTAATTAATATAAAATGTCATAGTGCAGATTCACAAACAATTGTAGAAATTCATTTTTAAACTATTTCATGACTCTCCAGATTTTTCTATGTAAACTCATAAAACTTCCTAAAAGAACTTGAAATAAAACAATTTGACTTAGAATGCATAAATTAATATTTCTGTTTACAATGGCAGGATTCCAGAATTGGCATTTCTTATAAGGGAAATTGTAGCTGCCTTATGTCTTGTCAAAATATCAACTAATCTAACTCAACAATGTTCATACATAGTAATGTTTAACGGCCCTAAAGATATCACAGACAAGACTTCTTGTGTTCTCTGCCACTGAACAGGATGTTCATCCTATTTATGTTTTAAGTTTTTCCCCTTCCATCCTTGTTATTTACATAACAAATCTACTTTGAAGATTATAGCTGAAAAACAAATTTAAAAAATAATTGACTATGAGTAAAACCAGAGGCCAAACTCAGTTAATTGTGAACTACAGCTTTGATCTATAATTTAAAACCAGACTTGGACTATACAAAGTGCATGTTAATGTAGAATTCAGAGCTGCCTATTTAGAGCAGAAATATTTCTGGAAATTGTGTGTTTCAAAAGCTATTAGCTGCAATTTTTAAGATCACTTATGAACACCCCAGGAGTTTGCCAGTTGTAAATGCACACCTAGACTGTACATATTTTACAGGTCTACAGCAATCAGAAGGAAAATAATCTCTAAACTGCCATATCAAGGTTAACAGTTTTCATATTAAAATCAATTTAGAGTATGTTTGCTTGATATGCACATAAATTCAAAGAGGGGATAGATAGATAGATAGATAGATAGATAGATAGATAGATAGATAGATAGATAGATAGATAGAGAGAGAGAGAGAGAGAGAGAGAGAGAGAGAGAGAGAGAGAGAGAGAGAGAGAGAGAGATTGGATGCACTCCAATGTAATTATAGCTTTCACAAAGGGTGAATGTGTATAAATATGAGTGACTATGTGGAGTAGTTCAAAACTATTTACACGCCTGGAGGTACAATAGCTGTATCATATATCTGGACTGTTTCCAGCTGATTGTAGTGAAAAATCTGGGCAAATCTGTATTGCTAAAACTTTAAAAATTGCGTAAGCAAAATCAAATGGTCCATAGGGGCAATGTTTCTTAAGCAAGAGAACTACCCATATCACAATACTGATATGGTATTTACTTCTCTGATAGTCGAAATAGATATTTCTACAATGATTTCATCTCAAAATAATACATTCCTAATGTGCCATGTTATAAGCAACATATGGTAAAACAGTAAGATGACAGTGGAATATTTCTTGTCATGTGTCTGTAGGTCTCTGTGTCCTTGGTTCTTGCAGCCAATCCTGGAGACTTTACTTCAAGGGACCACAAAATGAAGAGCGTGTTTTGTTTGCAAAATGTCCTTCTCTATTCATTTTCTCATATTCTCTGCCTTCACCATTTTTAACACCTTAAATAGTAAGAGAGAGGTCTCCTCGGTGGGACATCTCCACAAGGAAATATGTAAACCACTCACTTCAATATCTTTTCAAAGGCAGGCTAAAACATTCCTCTTCCTTTGAACATCCTGTACATGTGTGCTATAATTTTCTTTCTTTATGTAATAGTATATATTTGTCTCTGTTGAAGGACATCTTATTTCTCTCAGCCTACTCATCCAACTGGTCCAGTTTGGTTGCAATTTTATTCTGGCATGTTGGTCAAATCCTTCATTTTTACATCATCTACAGATTCACAAGCAGCCCCATTATTCGGTTTTTCAGGTCATTAATAAAAATTTTTTGAATGATACTTTGCCCAAGACAGATTCCTATGATTCCTTCCTTCCTCCCCTTGTTATTTCTATTCAACTCAACCCTATCCAACTCAATAACAGCCTCTAATGCTAATCTCTGGCATGTGGTTAACTAGTCAGTTGTGGACTCGCTGTATTGCAATGGTATCTGCCCACACCTTAGTTATTACCTTGACAAAGGAGAAAATATTTTTTCACATAACTTATTTTTGACAGCTATGCTACAAAATAGAACTTATTTTATGGCAGTCATAGATTATACAGCCATGTTGATTGCTAGCCATCACAGCATTGTTTTCAATGTGCTTACAAAAATGGCTTGATTAATTATACAGTATGTTCTAAGATCTTTCCAGATGTTAATGTTAGGCTCAATGACAATCAGTCTTGGCTCATCCATTTTTTCCCCCTCCTCCTTTTCCATTTGCCGATCTCCAATTCTCTTATCTACTTCTTCAAGAATCCTCAGAGATAATTGACAGCTCTTAAGTTTATTTAGAAACTGAAATCAGCTAAGAGATCCTTTGCTGTGTCTTTACTAAACTTCACCCTTTCCTCTTTTGTTTGTTATTGATCTATATGATTTAAATTGGCATTTTCTATGGTACAAATATGGACGTCAAATATGTGATGGCATTTTTGGAAAAACAAAAAGAAACTTGCTGGATTTTGCTTCTAGTGTCAGGATTCTGGAAGTTGCCCTAATTAAATCATGCGCCTCGAGCCAAGTTTCAAAAACTTCAAAGGATTTATAAGGAGCTAACATGTCGATATGACCTGTATGTAGCCGATTCTAAGACACGTAATTCACTGTCACCCTTGACCCTGGTTTTCTCCCACTCCTCTGGGTGTATCATAATTCATATTCTCCAATGAAACATGTTTATAGCCAAGAGTCATCAATCACATTCTCCAATTAGAGATTTGCATGGCAGAAACTCCAGTTGCTTAGTTATAATCTTTGCAAGGTAAGCATGGAATGCACTTTCGGTTCCAAACTGCTGCACTGCTTTTTCAAATTGCTACCCCCACTTTCTGTTTATGGCAACTCTAAAACAGGCATAGGAATGTTTTATGAGTTGACATTAGACATAGCTCATTTTCTTCATTTCTATATTTTTGAGCTGAAGTGTTATACACTTCTTAGTGATTAATCCTTCCTTTTATTTCTAGAAAATTTCATTTTCAGCCTTTTTTAGCTTCTGCTTCTTTGTAAGATGCCTATTAAAAATACTCTAGATGTCTGCAAGAATATTATTACTATTACTATTACTACTACTATTATCATTATCATTATCATTATTTATCGCAGTCAGCCAGATGTCCAGACTGGGTTTGGCATTTTTGTCTACCTATCAAGTCCTTACCAAGAACCTGGGATAGGCAAATCTGGATGTTGTTGATAATAATAATAATAATAATAATAATAATAATAATAATAATAATAATAATAATAATAATAATAATAATAATAATAATAATAATAATATCTTCAATTATTAAAATCTGTCTTTCCAAAATCCATGGCTGGTCTTTAATTAAAATTCCTGTTAAACTCAATAACTCAATTAAGTCCTCCTTGTTAGTAAAGATCAAATCCAAGATAGTTGATCTGCTAATGCCTACATCAACCCTTTGAATGAATGCTTTTTTTATCTCTCTCTGTCGACATGTACATATGTATGTGCGCATGTACACAGATACACATTGTGTTTTGTAACATTTCTTTTCCCACAGATATCTGGATTACTTATCAACACTACCATAATTTTTGAGGCTTCAGTTATCTGCTTTAAAACATCTTCATCCACCTACCACTTTTGATGGGTGTAGCGATCTTAGCAAGATAGTCTTTCTATTTGCATGTTTTTAAAAATATTTTTACACTCATGTTACTATTTGTCCAGTTAGCTCTATACAGGTAGCTTAATGCCTGATATATAATACTACATAACTTTCTCTCTTGTGTTGCCTGTTCCTCTCAAATCCACTGGTCCCTTCCAGGCAAACTTCCCTGTTTATTATTCAATAAATTCAAACTGCAAATTCAGGGCACGTCAAACACTCTGGATTGTTATCTTGGTAATGGCAATAGGAGTTTCCTCATTATTATGCACCAAACAGAATGAATATTGTTCAGATCTGTTTGTTGGCTTTTATTATTGAAGTAGGTGTACAGCTACCTGCTAAGCGACCAGTCCCTCCCTATTTGGGAAGAAGCAATTTTTTAAAAAAAAAACTAATTTCAGTAATTTTGTTTTTTATAGGTAGGCTTGCACAAGACATTCTGTGTACTGCTTCATGTTATTGGATCATCACTGTTTAAATCCACTAATCTTCTGCATAATCATGAATTGGCATGCTGTGCAAACACTCAGAAATCATTTTCAAACCCAATTTGAGTGGCAGGGAGGATACATCGAAAAAAACCTGCCTGTTATAAAATGACTAATGAAATTTAGGCTTTTTATATATCAGAGCTGTAAACAACTGTTTATACCTAGTATTTTCCCTGCCACCACCCACCCTGAGCATTAGAGTAAAAGGAAGCATAAAATGCAGCACAGAACAAGAAATGAATAGATAACAATTGACTTTTCTACCATCATTTTCAAAAGATTCTGCCAGCTATTTATTTGTCAGCAAGTCGATTTAAGTCTCAAAAATTGCTCCAAAAATTGTTTTTCATGTTATGATATTGATATCACAAATTATTAATTTGGGGCTTTCAGTGAGAAAAAAATACCACCTTATTTCCTCCTTCTAGTGCTGACCCTTCTCTCTTGCCCTCTGTACCTACTGAGAGACAGCCTTACTTCTCTTTCTGGCATCTGGATAGCATCTTCTTGAAAACAAAGTCCCTCCCATACCAGCTAAAAGTTACATTAAGAATGTATTAAAATAGCCTTGGATAAAGTGACCTTGATCTTCTATCAAGCAGTATAATAACATACTGATTAGTTGTTACTCTTGCCAGTCTTCTAAAAAATTATGACAGGCCACACAGCAGGATGCAAATGATCCTTAATATTTTATCCTTTGGGACACAATAAAATGCCTTTCACTTGCATACAAATAAAATATACATAAAGCTTGTCATACAAGATGGCAGGAGAATAAAAATGCTTCATACTGACTTTGCAATGTAATTATTGAACACTTTTGTCTTAGATATGATCTTGCTATAATTGCTGTAATTACAGTATATATTTTCTATTTAAATCTACTAGTTTCTCTTTCTGTCTGTCTGTCTGCCTGTCTGTCTGTCTGTGTCGCCCACTCTCTCTCACCAAAAAAATGTATCTGCTTTCCAAATAATATTTTTCTATATGTGGTTGAGTCTTTTATGAGAAAATCACCTATTTTATTGACTTTCCCTACAGATTTAATGAAGGCCAAGTCATCTTTTGCAGTGAGAGTTGATAGATTTTAAAATACCATGAAAAGCTCTAATATCTTTTTCTACCACAATTATTGGTCTGAGTAGATATGTTGTACGCCATGCAGTCACTCTATATACTGATATCCTTATGAGGGATACAGCGAAAGCTCACAAAACAACGTGAAAGGTTTTGCATATTCCAGAACTCTTCTTGAGACAAGATCAAAAAGAAGGAAATCCAAGAATTAGGTCAATTCTTTAAAGTCAATTCTAAGTTGAAGACCATGGACTAGGACGATGTAAAGCAAACTTGAACAAACATTCATTTGAAGCAGCTTCATACTGTAACAATGATGAATTTATTGTACCATTATTACTTCGTTTTAATGCTTCATTAGGCAATTCCATTTACTAGAAGAAACTTCTCGGCATGCATTCCACCCATGCAGAATCCTCTTCCAGCTAGTGGAGCTGCCAAGCAAGTGTTTTAGGTAATGGAAGGTGCTTAATGAAAGAAATTATATTGTATCCATACCTGAGTCAGGTAAATCTCTGCACCTAGACATGACCATGCTATACAGCTTTATTGTCCAAATGAATTGTATTATAAGTAGCAAATTTGCCATTGTTAGATTACACCTAGCATTCAGAGACAAAGAAACCTGTGCTCTGATTTAAATACTTGTATACACATTCATTCAAGTTCAGAAAACACACACAAAAAAACCCATTTATCTCTAATCATCTGTTGCCTTACTGAAGCATGCAATCTCATTACCTGAAAAGGAACAGAATTACAATGAACAATTACAGTTATATTCATGTATGTATGTACTATAATTATATATAGATTTGTAACTGTTTATTGCAACAATGTATTATACCTCATTTTTTGTTGTTGTATGTTGTCACTCATTTTAAACACTTGAAAGTAAATGTATTTTTGTGTCCTGTTTCTTTTCTTTTTTTAATTTTTATCCCACACATTTTTTTAATAAATAACTCAAGACAATGACAAATATTTCCCTCCTCCTATTTTCCACAATAACAACATTGTAAAGTAGGTTGGGCAGAGAGGTGGGGGGGGGGGAGCAAGGTCATCCAGCTGCCTTTCATGGCTAAGGCAGTACTAGAACTCATAGTTCCCTTTTTCTAGCTTGATGCCTTAACCACTAGACTAAATTGGCTCTCTCTTTTTCTTCTTTTTCTGTCATTATTTTAAATGCAGTAAAGAAATTGTTAAAAAGAACCTGAAAGAAAGCAAAAGTATTTCATGTGAAATTCCCATTATTTTTACATTTTTCTTCTTTTCATGGGATCTCTTCAGTGTCAGTAGATTGTTGTGAGAATAAAATAAAGCTTCCATAAATGAAATTTAATTCAGCAGCACTAAATTCAAGACAATTTTATTGTTTTGCTATGATATAGGCCCATCAGTTGTAAAGTACAGAGGAAATATGTGTTGATCACAAAAACATATGCTGACCAATGAGAAAAGGAATTTACCCCACTAATTGTTGCTGACAACGGGAGCAAGGCTCATCTCTGTTTCAAGGCCTTGAAACAGGCATTATCTAAAGATGGCTCCATGGTCATGTGACCAGCCTGATGTCACAAAGTGCCGTTTCCTCCCCACCGAAGTGGTATCGATTTATCTACTCACATTTAGATGCTTTTAAACTGCTAGGTAAACTGCTAGGTGCTAGATGAAGATGGGGCTGAGTGCATGATATTTCCAGCCAACAACCCAGCATTTTAACCACTGAGCGATCACACTGCCTAGTGGCACATAAGTGTAAAAAATGTCTAGCAAAATAAGACTTCTGGCAGATCAATTTTGTATAGGTACAAGCAAGATTATTGTATGCTTAGAAATGGAAGACCAATTAAATTCCTACAATGGAGGAATGAATTGTGAAATGTCAGAATTTGCTAAAATGACAAAATGAATCAAAGGCAAAAGCAAAATACTGAAAAACATATATGGAGTATTTGCTAAAAGAAGAATTATTATTTAATTATAATTATTTCTTCTAATTATTTGTTAATTTTTTTATTTTTAAAAAACAAACATACATATACAAAACATAAAAACATAAAACCATCTTCCATTTTATATACATACAGTGTGTCAGTTGGTTACATTTCTTTTGTGCGATCCTTTTGTAGTCATTTACTTACAATTTATATCAGTCTTCACATTGTCGAACTAACATATGCTTATATATTTATCAGTTATTAATCATCCATGACTAAACTATTTAGTCCATCATTTTATACGAGATGTTCCAAGTTTTATCTTAAAATTTGTGTTATACTTTCAACCAGTGGTTATATATATCTATATTATGTTTTATATCAGTCTATTAAATTATCTACTCTATTACATTACCATGCCTTTTATTCAACCATTGATAAAACAAATCCCATATTATATAAAATTGCTTGTCTTCTTGTTCTCTAATTTCAAATGTCAGTTTATTCATTTCAGCACAGTCCATAATTTTTTTGATAACGTCCTCCTGCATAGGTATTTTGTCATTTTTCCAGTTCTTCACAAATACAATTCTAGCTGCTATTAAAACATTTCCAATCAAATATTTCAGTTCTTTATTATATATGTCTGGTATGACTCCCAATAAAAAGATCTCTGGTTTATAGTCTATATGTTGTTTTATCATTTTTTCCAACCATGTGTGGATTTTAGTCCAATATTTCTTCGCGTCTGAACATGTCCACCACATATGGTAATATGAACCAGGTATCTGATGACATTTCCAGCATATAACCGAATTATTTGTTGAAGAGGTCGGAATTAATTATATTTCATAAGTTTAGATACTTTTCTTTTTTCTCTTTTTCTTTAGATTTGTCTTTTATTTCATATAAAATCCTTTACAAATATAAATTAAAAAGTAAATCTATATGTGACAGTTAGTATTGCTATATATTATTCTTGTAAAAAAATCTAGAGGACATCAGTGAGCATAAAAGAAATTTAGCAAGAAAAATATAGAAATATGATTACAAAGATAAAAAGAGCAGAGTAATTCAAACTGTTGTAAAGTAAATTCCATTTGTAATGCAAGAATCCCAGTTATTTTAACATATGTAGATTTATTCAAAAATAGACTAATATATTGTCCTTAGGATATGTATAAGGTATTTGCATTTGCTTAAGGCAGCATATCTAGTTTCAAACTTTGCCTACCTTGCCTATTAAGGATTAGTTGCTGTTGGAAAAAGTTGGTGAATGCAATTGTGCTGATATTCCTGGATGATTGATAGCTTGTATGATATTAAAACATTTTGCTGAACTGTTTACTGGGGGCTAGAGCCTTTTCTACCTTTACTGTAAGTTTTAACAGTGGCTTTAGTAGTCTTCTTGGTGCTACTAAGCTATAGAGATTCCACAAGGTCTTTGAATTCAGGTAAGTGTAGATTAATCTGCCATTTCAAGGTCCAGTGACATTGGTCGGATTGATTCATTTATTGATAATGTGCCATTGAATTGCTTTCATCTCCTACTGATGACATAGATTTTTCTCCCTGATGATCATTGCAAACAGTATACTCATCAGCACTATAACTCAGTCCATCCAACCTGCTGCTCATTGTTCTCTTCTTCTTTTTCCTTCCACCTTTCTGAAACTACAGCCTTCTCCAAAGAGTTAGATCTTTGCATAATGTGTCCAAAATTGGGTAATTTGAGCATGCCTCAAATGAGATCTCTGGGTTGATTTATTCAATATTCATTGGTTTTATTTTCTTGGTTGCCCATGATATTCTCAGGAGTCTTTTCCACAATAAAGCTCAAAGGTATCTATCTTGCTTCTTCAAAGTCAAGACTTTTTTTCTTTAAAATGGATTACCACCTAAGTATCACCAGCTACGGCTGAAAAAAAAAAACCATCTGTATGAAAATGTATAGCTTTCTCTATTCAGGTGTCTTCCAGATTTTGAAAGTGTAAATTCATACCTATTGGCTATGCTGAGGAAGAATTCTGGAAACTGTATTTCCAGCTGGACGATACTTAGCTTGACAAGGCTACACATTTACACAGTTCTGAGATAGGTGGACAAATATTCAAACTTGATATAAGATAGTTCTGGCTTTATGAATCATTTGCACATTCACATAGCAGCTTCTTTCTTCCTATAATTTTCCCATTCCCATTCTTATCCCCATGCCCAGAACAATATGTATCAGAATTATGTTTTTATAATGCTTCTGGAATATGGTATATGGTAAAGCCCCTGCAGTTCTACAAATCTCTGCAATTATTGGGGTCTGTAAGATAACACTTTCTATTTTCCTATTCATGGGGAATATATCAAAAAGCAACATTCTATCTTTCAAATTGCATGAGCTGAGTCTTGGGGAAGTTCTGAAAACATGGTTTGAACAGAAATAAATCTTGAACTGCAATAACCTGCTTGGAAAATACTACATGTGTTTCAATCATTTGTTGGAATACTATATCCTGTTTTATGAGAAAGAAATAGACTTCTCATGAGAATGTTTAAAATGTCACTTAGGTTCAGTGTTGAGTTGGGTGCAGGTGGTCCTACAAAGCATTCATTTGAAAGATATGTGTTTATTCAGTTGTTGCGGAAAATGGAACTGATTGGCTGGACAACTAGTAAAATAAGCAATTGTGCTTTGATCTCCCTGATTCTTATTCTCTCTGAAGATGGAAAAGTGGTTTTCATTGTTTATTCCTTTTATTCTGCTTATTTTAATTTCTTAACATTCTCATGCAAGTGTTTGCCATCCTCTTTTTCTTTATAGGCATGAAGGCATCATGCTGATACGAAATATCTCCCACCGCCCACCATTTAGCTCTGCTATTTTACAGCTGCTTTGGATCAATGGAAATAAGGATTTGCTGACCCTGATTCTTCATAGATTGCATTTCTTCTTCGGGACAAGAAATTTCTCGAAATAAGAAACGAGAGGCATGTATATTTATTTCTAAAATCATTTTAGTTGCTGGAAGGAACAGTCATTTTGTTTACACTGGCAAATAATACTACATCAGCCTCTGTGGATTTCTTTGATTTTCAGAAAAGAATCCCAGTCCTTACTTATCTGTACAACTGGGTCTTCTTTAAGGCGTTGTGGGAAGACTGCTTGATCAGATAAGGTGCCTTAAATCAGCGGAGGCCCAAAAAATATTTTTTATTGATTTATTAAATTCATATGCCACCAATCTCATAAAAAGGCAACTCTAGCCAGCTTACAACCAAGTAAAAGCAACAAGATAAAACAGGAAAATAATACAATAATAAATATTAACATTAAAATTGACTTAACATAAACAAAAATAGCAATAGAAGGGGAGCAAGACGTAGATGGGGTGGAGTGGTCTTATCTCAGTTCATTAACCATCTCCAGTATGATATGTCCCCCATTGGGACTCCAGGCCAACTGGCAGAGCCAGATTTTCAAGCTCTTTCAGATTGCCAAAAGAGTGGCTATGGATCTCCTTTGGGGAGGGGGGGGCACTATGTTGCAGAAGTTAGGAGCCATAGCAGAAAAAGTTATTCTCCTGGACCCCACCAGCCAGAGTTCCTTGACTAATGACCTTCCTTCTGTGATATGAGTGTAACAGACCAATCCCAAGACAGTTCCTCAGGTAACTTGGATCCATGGCATAAGGGGCTTTAAAAGTGATAACCAAAACCTTGAATGGATCTGGAAGGAATCTGACATTAGATTACAAAGTTATATTGGTTACATGAGCTGTCCTATACTTCATAAACTTGTATGCTGCTGTCAAAAGCTATGGGAATCATGGTACCAAAATAAGCATAAGGCAATTATGGGAGTATCTTAGATGTTAAGGGATGTTTAGAATTTGTGGAGTGGTGGGAGAAGTCTGGATAGGTTGGACAATGAGATGCAAACATTATGGGCTAGTGGAGATCCTCAATATTTGAGAGGAGTCCTTTAACCAAGAAGAAAATACATATGTTTCTTTATGTATAACTGCCTATTTTGTGCTTGCAACTTTTCATTTGTATCCTTCATCAAACCTGTGGAAACTACACCATCAATTTTTGCAAGTTACACAAAACAATAATCAATTCATGTACTATAAATTGAGAACTGATATTTAATGTTTTTATTACATTTCTGAAGGTTGCAAAAGAGAGTTTTACAAGTAACGTATTGCCTTAGTACACATTTACTAGTACAACATTCTGACTGCAGAATTAGAACTGTACATACCTCACCCTCCCTCAAAAAAAAGATTCCTAGATCAGTTTACATAAATATGAATGAAAATGTTTATATTTTTAAAAATAGGAATTCAGTACTTAGAAATAAGCCTCATATATGTTTCATATATGCTTGGGTGGTTACACTTTTAGAATATGCACATTTGGAAAACTTCTAATCTAAAGTAGTGTTTCTCAACTTTGACATCTTTAGAAGGTCTGGACTTCAGCTTCCATTATCACCTGCTGGCATGAAGTTGAGAAACACTGATGTAAAGAAATTAGGGAGAATTAAGTCTGATTCAGGGATAGATAGCTTGAGGTTCTTGGTTTTCTCTGAGCTTTGTTGTTTTCTTGCAGACATTTGATTGCTTATTGTATCCTATGACTATCATTAAGTGTTGTACCTTATGATTCTTGACTCTTGACAAATGTATCTCTTTTTTATGTATACTGTGAGTATTTGCACCAAGACAAATTGCTTGTGTGTCCAACCACACTTGGCCAATAAAGAATTCCATCCTATTCTATTCTATTTCAGTACTCCAATAGGTAACAGTATCAACACTAGCTACAAATATTCTCTACCATACAGCTGTGGCTTCGACATGTAGCCTGGATAAGAGATTTTAAGATAACCTTTAGGTAACCATGGTCCTATATGTTAACCTAAGAAATAAGCAGAGATATAAAGTTTTTCATTTATACATATAAGTAAAACTAATTCATAGTTTTATTATACAGTCAGGTCTTTTTCTTCCTTTGCCCTTGTTCCACACTTTCTTATGGTCCAAAGACTAGGTTCAACTATGGTTATGATTCCCATGTTAATGACATTAAAACATGCTAATATTTTTCATAGGCTATAAGCAGCAGCAGCAGCAGCAAAAGCCAGACCATTGGTTTGAAAAATTCCACACAGTTCACATTCAAGCTTTTTCCTGTCCAGTGAGTAAAATTAACTGATTTGAAACCCCTTATTTTACTTTTATTTGTCTATGTTTAATTCTACCTGTCTCAACATTTTTTCTCTATGATAATTCTTATGCTGTGGGAGGGATTTCTTGCAAGAGAAATATGTTTATTTGTTTGCAGAAGAGACCTATGTTTTGTTATCTCTCTGGGAAAAATATCTGAAATGCATGTAAATGAGGCATGCAGTTTATAATGAATTGGTCTGAAGAACATGATGATCTATCTGCTCATAAGCATTTCATTAACTCCGTGCATTATAACTCTCCTATTAAATCTTAGTTTTCAGATTTAGAGTGAAGATAACATTGGTTTTACCACTCTTACAATGTTACCCAGCTCTCCCACAAATTATAAGATGAATCCTCTTCTTCGTTTTAATTTATGGATTAACAGAAGGGCTAAAGTTAGAACTGAGGATTTTTGGCTGGTTATAGAGTACACAAACCATACTGAATGTTTAACAAACAGGTATCTATCTCTCCCACATACATACTTAAAAACTATTAAAAATATTCCAGCTAGCATAAGGGAGTTTATTCTGTATATACTGTAGAATGAACAACTATAGGAAAGATATAGGTTCAGTAAAACAGGTTGCCAATCCAAGGGCATCCTTGAACTCAGATGAAAGAATGAAAAGACCTGGAATAATATTTGACCCTGTAAATGTTGTTACTATGACAGTAGAGGTTGAATGAGTGAGACCAGCCCACAGTAGGCTCAGACTAATTCTAGGGTTAAAGCTTTGTTCTGCTTTGTACTCAGTGCTTATTAAATTGAAGAGGAAATTGAAGAGATAAAGAGTATACATTGCTCAGCACCATCTCTTCAAGGAAATTGAAGAGATAAAGAGTATACATTGCTCAGCACCATGAAGCATTATATAGGAGATGTCATTTCTGAAGCTATAATCACTATTTGTTTGCCTACCCTGTGGTTCATTTTGTATACCCTTATGCATTAAAGAAGGAAAAGGAGGCACTCTGACACATACACTGCGCACAGAGTTATATTTGTAGGAGATACTTAATTGAGAAAGGGAACACAATATGTGAAATTAAACCAGGGAATTTTATTTTTAAAGTCAAACTTTTCAGAGGTGTGTGCGTTTTGTTGACATTAATTTATTTACACGTCTTAATTAGTTGAGGTGTTAATCTGCCAGTCTGCCTTTATTATTTATTTCTTAAAGTTCTACACTTCCCGCCTCATCTAAGTGACCCTTGTTATGATGAGCAATCTATTACAACTTTGTAGTTTGCACAAAACTTTGCTTTAGAACTACACAAATACAAATCTACATATAGAAACTCTGTTCTACTTGAGTCATCCCATAGATTTTTATTTCAATTTATGATGCAACTCTATGGAAGGAGACCGTACATAACTTCAGACTTTTGTATATATATCAAAGAAATCTATATTTGCATTATTCATGCTTAATTTTTGAATTGCTTTTGTGATAAGCTCAGTCATGGACTATAAAAGTACCATGTCTTCAGATCTTTTTTTAAAATAAGAATCCTAGGAAGACATGGCAATTAATGGCAGGCTTTCTGTCATTTGATTGTTGACACAAATCACTGTAACTAAAAAGTAGCAAACTTCAAATTAACTATAAATGATAGCTTTACTATATTATTGTTTGTTGTATTGTTTCATATTTTCAACTGTTAGGTGGATTCAGATTTAGTCAGTTATGACTAAGTCTTGTTGATTCAGTTGCTATATTTTAAGTATAATTCAGGTAGTTTTAAAACTTTTGATAACTGTAGCATATTGTAAGATAGATATACTGTATTTTGTTGTTTCATTTGGTGGTCAAAGTATTTGAGTTTCAGCTTTATTATGTGTCCTTCTAAAGGACAGTTGGGGTTGATTTCCTTTAAGATTGACTGATTTGATTTCCTTGCAGTGCAAGGGATTCTCAAGAGTTTTCTCTAACACCACAATTCTTCAGTGTTCAACCTTCCTTATGGTCCAACTTTCACAATTATACATTATTACTGGGAAAACCATAGCTATGGATCTTTGTTGGCAAGGTGATGTCTGAGGATGGATATACTGTATATCTCCATATAAATACATTAATTGTTGAAGATGTTTTTGGCTTGTGAAATTTAGCTAAGGGACTGAGAGCACTGCTATACTGGTAAATGTTTGAAAGAATTAAATGGCACAATTCATACATTTGAATGAATATATAACCATCTCTAGCAAAAGAAGAACAAGTGATTTGGAGTTTCTTGTTTTTTGTCATTTATCTTATCTCACGTAGTTGATGTGAGATATAGTGTATCACTCACAAAATAAAAGAGAAAGAAAAACAGATATATTGCTCTAAGTTTCATCAAAAGAAGGGGAAATACAAACTTCCTTCTGTACTGCTCGTCTTAGCTTTTTACAATTTAGAAAAAATATTAGGCACAGGATAAAGACAACAAGGATTATCAGATTGATGGTTCTGAAGAAACTTTCCCTAGCAAGAAAAGGTGGCCATGAGTTTTAGATCTTAATATGGGTTTCTCAGAGTCATCTACAGGGTAAAGCAACTTGTGTTGCCAGAGTTGTATCCATCCTCCAAAATTTTGAGAGATAACTCTCAGAAATTCTACAAATCATCTTCAGAAGAGGAAAATTATTATTATATACACAGGGAATGTTAGGTTAAGTATATAAAATTAATGAAATTTAAATTCAAGGAAGATTTGCATTATATGAATATTTCACTACAGTCCCTTAACATGCTCTTCAGAGGACAAATGCAGGCCTCACATGTTTGTAAATATACTATCCTACATCCCCCAACTGATTTGTAAAACTGATTTTATGACTATAAGCCACTCAGAGTTACCCTGGATAAGATGGGTGGCCAATAAATTTTATAAATACTGTAAATGAAAAATACAATGCTGAAATTATATTTATATTTTTTTTACAAATTGTAAAATTATTCTGTCTTTCACATATGTACATCTCTAGCAGGAGAAAGGTTAAAAGTGTTTTAAATGGCACATGTAATATCTCTTTAAAACATCATCTACAATGGGATTTTGCTTTAAAACTCTGCCATTACTCAGGATGCCCAGAGACCACCTCCTGCTGTTTCTTACACAAATGAATGGGAAATCCAAAGATAAATTGCCACCCAGAGTGCCTGATAGTGGACATAGCAAGCAACTGTCATTGCAGCTCTATAATTATGCATGTATTCTTCCAATATTAGACAATTAGATGACCTCATCTTTCTTTCTTTTGATAACATTTTGTAGGTGTCAAGAACACTGAAGTACTTGTTCATTCACTTAGGCATTAACTTAGGCATTAATAGAACATCAATGCTTGCAAGGAAACTATGTTTTGGGATGTGATTTTTTTTTTACTTTTTCCAATGACATAACATTTTAAAGATGTGATACCCACACATAGAAAAATACATATGAATGATCGGGATTAATTTTTATTCTGATGCAATGAAAGTAATTTGCTTTGTGGTTCCAATGTCTCCAAATATTTTATTTATTTATAAGCAGATGCTATGCCTAAAATACATATTTTTCAAGCCTTCTAATTTTTATTAGGGGTAGTGGCTTAACATTCACTGGAAATCTCATCCCATCTCATCCGAGAAACATTAAAATATGAAAAAAATAAGTATTATAAATATTATTTATTGTAAATAATACTTATTTATAATATATAAATAAATATGCATGCATGCAAATAGTGCATAGTTTTGCTCAATGATGCAACACATGATGCAACTGAAGTAGTTTGTATTTAAGCAAACATTTTAGACTTTAAAAAACTTTGATAATAATATTCTATGTATACCCACAACAGTTTTGGCTGAGTTATAAAAACTATCATGGCAACCTAACTGAGTACTGTTTACAATTGATGGGTATTAAATACATACATTTCTATTAGTTAAATGCCTCCTTTTTAATGCATTATGTTTTGGTTGGTCTGAAAGTATCAAGTACCTACAGTTTTTTGACACATTATTTTATTTTTCTATGTATCATAAAAAATTCTTCATTACTCTAATATGATAGCTGAGTTTATATTTGTATATAAATTCACACGCACACACATAGCACAAAACATTCTGTTGAAATAACAACAATTTGCCTCAAACACATCATTGAATTGCAATATACCAGAACCACCACTTGGTGGCAACATTTTATTGTGCAGGTTTATTTTTTTTCCACCTGAAGGTTGGAGTTTTCACTCTGCCTTCAAAGGAAAAATCTGTTGTAAGGTTGCAGCTTAATTTGGTATCACCCGCTTCTCTTGCCTTACTTTTCCTTCCAAAACTGCTCATTTAGTTCCATGTTTTTTTGTTTTTTTTAAAAAAGCAGCGTCAGAGGCTGAAGAACACTGAGCTTGTGTCCTATGTCAGAAGATCAAAATCACAATATGAAATGTCACAACTATCCAGTTCTGCAGAAATTGCCAGTAGGCTTCTGGTCCAACTTAAAGTGCTGATTTTAATCTTTATTGCCACATACAACATGCCACCAAGGTTCTGTAGAAGACCTTCTTCTCTTGGTGGCATCACCTGTTCCGTATATGCATCAGATTGGGAAGGTTCTCCACCATTGTGAGATAAGAGAAGGGACACCCCAAAGGCAGTGTGTTTTCCACTTTATAGAACAACCTTCCACTGCTATATCCAAATCTATGTTGATATAATCTTAAAATCTCTTTAAAATGGTTCTTTCACAGACCCTATTATTAATGTATGTATGTACAACCCCACAGTTTTCTATTTGTATTATATGAATTACAGAATAACTGAGTTGGAGGTCTTCTAGTCCAAGCAGATGACCCTATACCCTTTCAGACAAATGGTTGTCCAATCTCTTCTTTAAAAGATCCAGTGTTGGAGCATTCACAACTTCTGGAGGCAAGTTATTCCACTGATTAATTATTCTGTCAGGAAATTTTTCCTAAATTCTAGGTTGGTTCTCTCTTTGATTAGTCCTGCCTTCGGGGACAGGCTGACCCTCTTCTTTGTGGCATCCCCTCAAATATTGGAAAACTATTATCATGTCACCCTCAGTCCTTCTTTTCATTAAACTAGATATGCTCAACCATTCTTCATTCACATTTATATATTTTATGTACATATTGTATATGCATTTGTAGCTGTTGTATTGTGTTGATTTAAATGACAGTAAACCACTGAGAATTAGCTGAAGGTATTCAAACTCAGCTTTTGAAAAGCTTCCCACCCTCAAAGTGCATGAGGAGATATCAGTTGCTGTGTTGAGGACTAACAAAAATCTTGAGGATTAACAAAAATAAGACTATTAGCCTGTGAGGTCAAGCTCTGCAAAATAACAGAATCCTTAGTTCATTAGTGAAGCTTAAGCGCTTATATCAAAGACCAAGCAATTGAAACAATGATTGCAGTAGCTATTCTTTATATTTCTGTGCCCAGGAGACTGACTAAATTTGTTCTCCAGATCTCTAAGCTTTGACTATCTCTATACTCTGCATCTCATCCTATGAACTTCCAGGATTGTCTCCTTGGTTCTCAATATCCAAGAAAACTTTGATTATGCTTCCCTCCACTGTATGTGCCCATTAAAATAGAGCAAGCACCAGATCAGGATAGAAGGAATAAATCTAACACATTTGCATACCATGTAAAATGTAAAAGTAAACAAAAAATAGTTTTCATAACTATAATGTGCAAAATTTGAAATGAGTTGTGTGGCCAATGGAAACCCTGAAGGTTATTTACTTACCCATAATCTAAAAAGCTTCTTCAAAATCATGCCATTAGCTTTCTGAGGGTACCGCACAGCAGAGCTAATAATGCAAATAAGGTTCATGTAGTTAAACACTGCTATTGATATTTTTTTTAGTTTCCCAGGAGGTCTCCTTATCTAGCAGCTATAATCATATCCATTGTGAAGTGGTATAAATTGTATGTATCACTTAGAAAGAAATAAAATTGCATAAAATATCAGCATAAAATATCCTTCTATTTTTGTTTTGTAAAAGCCAAATTTAGTAACTACTTCCAAATGCTGGAACCTATATATGCTTGAGTGCTCCATCAGAAGCCCAAGGTTATTGTTACTTCTATATTAGAGTGATTAGGGCTTTTCTTTGAATGGTGATTTCCCATCATATTTCTAAAAGAAAATATAGTAAGTCTCTGTCTTGTCTTTTTGGAAACAGCTCAGAGATACTGACAAACAAAAAAGAAATTTAGCACATCCAGCAAAGGTATGTATATGCAGGGGTGGGATTCTATCGGTTCTGTCCACTTCTGTAGAACCGGTTGCTCTGAAGAGCAGCAGACAGAGAGCATACATAGAACCGGATTCAAATTTTTAACAACTGGTTCTGTGGGCATGGCTTAGGTGGTGGGCATGGCTTGGTGGTCATGTGACTGGGCGGACATGGCTTGGTAGACATGTTATTGGCTGGATGTGGCCAACTCAATATCACTCACATCAAGGCACGCATCTCCTCACCTGGCTTCTCATGACTGTGGGGATGCTGCAACAGTCGTAAGTGTGAAAAATGGTCATGACACTTTTTTCAGTGCGATTGTAACTTTGAATGGTCACTCCACACAAGCAAAGTACCAGCAAAGGAGGGAAAAAGAACTCCAGAGAAGTTCCTGAGACAGCAAGTCTAGTCCTGCCAAGAATGTAATAAGGGTTAACGGAGAGGCAGTTTCTGTAAGCAACACCAGAATGTTTCCTTCCTGCCTTCCTTACAGGATTAGGCCAGTAATTTCTTCTAACAACTGGTTCTCCGAACTGCTTAGAATGTTAACTACCGGTTCTAGCGAATAGAATCCCATCCCTGGAACTGGCTCTATGTTTGCTGCTGTTTTGGCCCTCCTGCCTGCCCGGGCTCTTACCTGACCTTTATTTCCTGCATTTTCAACTGCAGCTGCTTTGTGCCACACAGCTGTGGTTGAAAAAGCCGGAAAAAAGGGCTTTTCCAACCACTGTGCATTGCACCAGCGCTGCTCAGCTGTCCAGGCAGCTCAGCAGGTCGTAAATTGCACTTGCACGACTAGAGTATACCATTCTTTAGGCCTTGAGTATATTTACTAATTCATTGGATTGCAAAGGGGCTGTTCTCTTGTCAATCTATTTTTGATTCTGCTCTGTTCCACATTATCACTGATGAAGAAGCACAAAGAAGGCTGATTATGGCTATTTCATCCTTCAGTCAAGCATTGGAGCACATTGGACCACAAGTCCTCGATTAACTTCTCAAGCTTAATTCCAAAAGTTGCCATTAGGTTGTAATGTTTGCTGCGTCAGGAGGATGCATTATTACTTATAATCATAATAACAGAATAACAGGGAACTTGGAGGTCTTCTAGTCCAAACCCTGCTCAAGCAGGAAATCTTATATCATTTCAGGTAAATCAGAATGAAGTTATTTATTTTAACTGCAGTAACATTTTCAATCAAATAAAATTTTAGTTTAGTGTAGTCAATGATTTGAAAAATAATAAATTCAATTATTTAAATGTATAAGTCATCTATTAGAAGCTGCAGTAAAAATGTACATATTTGTTTGGTGCTATGAACCATGCAATATAATTTAAAACACATACACACACACAGAAACACAAACATTCCTTTAGATGACCACGTTTAAATTGCAGAGCCACTCTAAATATTACAAATAGTAAGTTCATAGCTAGTTCATAAAGTTACCTGAAGTAGAACTCTGAAGAGGTAAAGTAAAAGATAATTTTCATGACTCTATGGCTCACAGAGCATCAGATGGGCAGTATCAAATTCCCTTGAACCACTGATATTAAGAAACACAATGCTCCAGAATAAGGGTGAAAATATTCATGCAGTGATGCATGCATTTTTTTTCCTCATAAATCATATTGTTACAAAGGATGCAATTTAATATTATTAACAGAGATACTATAGCTCCACATGTCTGACTGTCTGACTGTCTGTCTGTCTATTTCTTGATCTCTGATTTTCTGATTGCTGAAATTCTGGGAACAACATGTACTTCCCCACAAATGTTCTACATTCCTTTCCTTGTTTCTCCACTTACTGTTTCCAATAAAATTAAAAGAAATGAATTGGTTTCCCCCATGCCCTTCACCTTTTGTGTCATTTTAGTAGGTGAATATAATGGTTTTATTAAGTGGTGGGTCTGGATTTATTTCCACTCATGGAATGGCATTAGTTGGCAACGCTTTGGAAGACAGACTCAAGATTCAGAAGGATATTAACCAAGGGTGGGATTCAAATTTTTTAACAACTGGTTCTGTGGGCATGGCTTAGTTGGTGGGTGTGGCCAACTCAGTATCACTCACACCAAGGCATGCATCTCCTTGCCTGCCCTCTCATGACTGTAGGGATGCTGCAACAGTCATAAGTGTGAAAAACAGTCAAAAGACACTTTTTTCAGCGCCACTGTAACTTTGAATGGTCACTTCAGACAAGCAAAGTACCAGCAAAGGAGGGGGAAAAAACTCCAGAGAAGTTCCTGAGACAGGAAGTCTAGTTCTGCAAAGAATGAATTAAGGGTTAATGAAGAGACAGTTTCTGTAAAGCAACACCAGAATGTTTCCTTCCTGCCTTCCTTACAGGGTTAGGCCAGTAATTTCTTCTGACAACTAGTTCTCCGAACTGCTTAGAATGTTAAAAACTGGTTCTAGCGAATAGGTGTGAACTGGTAGAATCCCAACCCTGATATTAACAGACCTGAGCAATGGGCCCAATCCAAAAAGTTGTTCAATGACGAAAAGAGGGGGGGAAACCCCAATTGCACAGATATACAATGGGCAGTAACTGGCACAGCAGTAGTAATTGTGAGAGGGATCTTAATGTCATAGTGGACATTTAAATATGAACCAGTCTGTTTTCACAGTGGCAACCAACTGCACAGGGAAGCCACTAGTCTCCAATAGATGGAAGTAACCAGGAATTACACTGCAATCAAATCTAATAGCCGCTGAGCCCCATGACCTTCATGAATTGTACTAATTCTTTTTGGAAGGAGGCAAGGGTGGACAAGCAAAGTTTTTTCTAGCAGTCTTTATAGAATACTCTGTCCACAAGATTAGATTAATACCTTCATTATTGGTCTCTGTAAAAGGCAGAACTTGAAAGGCTTTTGGGGAGAATGAATCATCACCATCAGTAGTGGGATTCAATTTTTTTTTTTACTACCGGTTATGTGGGCGTGGCTTGGTGGGCAGGGGAAGGATACTGTAAAATCTCCAGTCAGAGGTGATAATTTGTTGCTTCTCTAAACTATTCAAAATTTCCACTACCGGTTCTCCAGAACTGGTCAGAACCTGCTGAATACCACCTCTGGTCACCATCACACATATAGCTTGATCAGTGTTTCTGTTGGGTTTTATGTTTTTATCACGTGTGTAGAGTTTTGTGCTAAGAGTGGAATAACTACCATGAGTCACTTGTGTTGTGTCTTAAATAGAAAGAGAATAGTGAAATTTTAATTGATCCAAAGTGTAGCAAAGCCCATCCCACCCAATACTTGGGATAAAAAAAATAGTTCCAGAGGCAGAAACAAAAGTTTGAGGAATTAGAAGTAGGTCAAATTGGTAGGGAATCACAGCCATAAGTTCTATATGCCAAAACAAGGTTGCAAGGCCTTGGCCAAGTATTCCTCTGTGAAGAGATACTATTTATATATGGAATGTACATGCTATGCTCCAACCTTCCTTATTGGGAGAAAATTGAGTCTTGAAAACTCATTTCAGTGTTTTTGGTCCTTTTGTAGCACCTAAAGGTTTCAGGCAACCATGTTCCTTCATGTTGTCATTTAGGATAAGAGAAATTCAAGGGGAAGTATGATTTAAATAGGGAAAAGGGAATATTGGTGACATCAGCCATGGCTTGCAACAATAAACCGTTCAAAAAGTACATGAAAAATACCACATTGGGTAACATCTATTCTCAGTAAGCTAAAACTTGGAAAATTAAATATGACCAGTTTCATTCCTTGTTTTCCCTTCTTTTTTCTATTAAATGCATTTAATAGAATAAGCACACAAATTTTGCTCAGGATAATTATTGTTCTATCAACAATTTTACCTAAATGTATTACTTGGTGGTTGAGTTCAATTGCTGTATAATGTAGGAAAAACTATCCTCTCCTCCTTCCCACTCTCCCCTGCAATAAATGGGAGCAGGATATGTTCCAGTATTTCTGCTTGTTTATTCAAAAATTCCTGATCGGATCTGAAAACCTTGCTGAGTGCAGCAACTTTTCCCTGTGGATTACACATGGGAAAAAAGAAATAACAGGACACATTCAGAGATAAATTCGGGAGATAGGTTTGTCTCTTGTGCATTTAACAGTATTTAATGGGCAATCCTTTTCCTTGTACTTAGGAAAAAAATGTTTAGGGATTTTCCTGGTAATTTATCAGTTGCTTACTGACCACTGAATTTACCACGTATCTTCAGACATAGTGAACCTGCTGTGCTGGGAATGCATCAGCAACATCTGAACCTGCTATTCATTCTGGTGGAATGTTAATGGAAAACAGCCAGTTGAGCTGATCAGTGCAAAAGGTTCTTTAACAGACCATATAGCCTTCTTTTTGTTATCTGCATTAATGGCAGAGAAAACATTATGAGGAATGAACTGATGTGATGTCTAGCAGAAATAACTACTTCAGGGGAACAGAATAATATCATCAGCATGCCATCAGGAAGATATTTGAAAGGAATTAAGCACCAAAAATAAAACATTTATGAATTAAAAAAGATTACTCTGCAGCTACATTCAATAGTGTCTCTAAACATTGCTATTAAATGCAGAAAATAAATTGGATGGAGACTTTTAATTCCTTTTATTATTTTTTTAGGAGATGAAATGCTTTATTACAATTAAACTCATCTGAAACTTATTATTCTTTCAGTATGCTAATTAATAGAGTAAGATCATGGAATTGTTAATTAAAATACAACACCTCAGGGAAACTGAAATTAATTTTGATGTCCTAATCGAGCTACCATTATGTCATTAAATCTTCCCAATACTTTATTTGTTTGTTTTAAAAAAGAGATGTAGACGGTTTTTTTAAAATGTAGTTTGCATTTGTAATAGAACTGTAGAATGACACAATTTTAATGTAGGCAAATGTGATGAATCAGTAGAATTACAATTGTGCATGCAACAAGAACTGAAATCTTGATAAGCTAAGAGTAAATCATTATCCACTCTTAGTAGACCATTGGCAGACTCTTAGTTTGCAGTCCATACTCCAAATTGGATAATGCTAGGCTAACTCCTGAAAATTAGTGGTCTTGGGACTTCCTGAAGAGAATTCTCTGAAGTCCTGATATTGCTAGAACCCAGGTTTTTTCATGACTTCTAGCTGACCTTTTTGCTATCTGTTTCCATATTTGGATATTTTAAGCAGGTCAGTGTCCTGAGCAGTTGTGGGATTCAATTTTTTTTACTACCGGTTCTGTGGGTGTGGGTTGGTGGGTGTGGCAGGGGACGGATACTATAAAATCTCCATTCAGAAGTGGTCTTTGCCGGTTCTCTGAACTGCTCAAAATTTCCGCTACCAGTTCTCTAGAACTGGTCAGAACCTGCTGAATACCACCTCTGGTCCTGAGGCTCTTGTATCCAGCTGTTATTGGTCATTCTGCATAAGAGTTTTAATAGGGATCTCTAGTTAATTTTTTCTTGAGTACCAATACAGCTTTAATTTCAAGCATGTGTTCATAACATTTATCATAATTTTTTCTTAGCTATTGATTTCTTCCCCAGTCCATCTTGATCTTGTCCTTAAGATTTAATCTACGCTTTGGTCCTAACTTAGATTTCTTCCATGGTTTTCGGTTTTATTATTTATTTATTTATTTATTTAGGAGATGAATTTAGGAGATTCCAACATAACAGAACCTTTCATGATGATTGCATGAAATTAGAAATTAAAATCAAGACCCAGTTTTGGTGTAGTGGTTAAGATGCTGCCATATAAGCCAGGAAATTATGAGTTCTACTTCCGCCTTAGGCATGAAAGCTAGCTCGATGACCATGGGCCTGTCATCCTCTCTCAGCCCAACTCACATCACAGGATTGTTGTGATGAAAATAAATGGAAAGACTATTATGATTATACCGCCTTGGGTTAAACAATTAGAAACGTGGATTTTCATGGATTGAACTATTTTAATTTTTTCACCAAATTCCTATTGTGGCCCAACATTAAACAATACTCTGGACAAAGAATGTCTCTGATGCTTCTTCACACCACTCAACTTATCACTTTCAACTTTCAAAAATAATTTTTTTTTTTTTTTTGGTATTAAGTTTTTTATTTTAAAGTTACAACAAATCTATCTTTCATTTAAACAGTGCATATATCTTGTGCTAACAAGTACAATTAAGATACTTTCCTTGCCAATATAACAGTAATCCATTTTCTTTTTAAGCAGTTATCTGTTACATATTTTATCTTTATAACAAGTTTAACTCATTTCTCTATATATTCATCTACTTAATTTTAACTTGTTACTTTATTTTATAACCATTGATAAAATAGATCCCATACCATATAATATTCAGTTTCTTCTTTTTCTTTAATTGCCAATGTTAATCTATTTATCTCTGCACATTCTAATATTTCGTCAATCACGTTTTCCTCTTTCAGAATTTTTCGCTTTTCCAATTCTGAGCCAATACAATTCTAGATGTAGTTAATACATGAATAATTAAATATATTTTTTCTTTGCTATAGCTTTCAGGTACCATATTTCAGGTTTTAAAGCTATTGGTTGCTTTATCATTTTTTCCAACCATGTGGGTACTTTTGTTAGTATCTTTTAACTTCTGCTCATGTCCACCACATATCATAATATGATCCAGGTGTCTGGTGGCACCTTCAGCATTTGGCTTATTTGTCTTTAAACATCTTTACCAATTTTGCTGGTGCAAAGTGCCATCTATAAACATCTTATACAAATTTTCTTTATATGCTGTCGATATTGCTAATTTATAGTTTCTTTCCCATAGTTTCTGCCACTTATCTAATTCTACAGCATACCCAAAACATTTTGCCCATGCTATCATCATTTCACTTGTTCTTCTTCTAGTTTGACACCTAGTAAATAACAATACAATTTTTGATCAGCTTATCTTCCATTCCTGTTAGTATTTTATCCAATTTTATCAACTCCTTATAAAAACCCTCAGCTTTGACATCTTTTTCATATCTTGACTATATTTGTATATATGAGTACCAATGCATCTTCACCCATTGTTCATTCAACTCTTGTTTGGTTTTGAGCTCACCCTTTTCATTCAGTATATCTTTATATCTGACAATAGTTTGCATTTTACAAAATAATTTCTGATTCTTCTAAGTATTGTAGTATTATTCATGATTGATCTACACTTGATCTCAGTCAAAAGGCTGAAAAGAACTCTAGTACTTAAGGAATTTGATAACTCTGTACATTAAAAGCATGTTTTGTTAATTTTTATTAGAACAAAAGTACATCTGATTGGAAGCAGAAATATATAATTCCAGTAGAATTTTAAAAAGATATAATTATAAACTATATGATCTGCACAATCATAAGGAAAAGATGTGTGAAGATAGTTAGATGTTTGTTTTTCCTCTGCCATAAACTATTGAGCATGCATGCTCACTGGGCACTGACTTCCTTAAATTTGGCATCTAGGGCACATATTCTGCTTGTCAGTCCTGAATGATTGACCCTTTAGTGCAGGAAATTGATTTGTTCTCCATGTTTTTTTTAATCTAATTTGCATTTCCTTACCATTTGTCATATTGCTTGGAGATTATAGGAATATAAAGTTCACAACATCCACAAAGCTTTGGATAGCCTATCTTTGCCATAGGACAATATTATCTTTGCATTGCACAGGGACACAAGAAGTTGTTAGCAGATCTTTTTTGTCTATAGCATTGAGAAATGGCTGTGCATTGCATTTAAAGTTGGGATAACCTTAAAAGAGTAATCGTTCTGAGGATTAAACTGTAAACCTGTTTCAATAAGTATTTGATAGAGTAAAAGCCAATGGTCAGCTGATTCTCTTAGAAATTCCAGAACTCAGAAAAAGCCATTTTCAGACCATAATCCTTTTTATGACATTAAAGAAGATGAAAACAAAGCAAAAAGTTTTCCTTCTCTAAAATTCATTACAATTAGTATGTAGGATTTAAACATTTGCTTTTGTTTTGCCCTGCCATTTGAAATCTATGGTTAAATTATCACTGTGACCTAGTTCTTCATTTCAGTTAATTGCCAACATAAATAGTGAATTAGCTATAGCTACTAAGAAAATTTGCAATAAACTGTTAATTGTTATTTTAAAGATTTTCTTCTTTATGTTTTGCAAAAAAAGTTCAATTCCAAACAAAGATTTTTATTCCTTCCATGATAAACTATCAAGAACATACTGTACAAGCAGTGAGTGAGTTCTGTGAATTAAATGCAGCTAGCAAAAATCAAAATAATATGGCAGCATTTACAATTACAATTACTACTAGACTATCTGCAATACCTCTGCAAAAAGATTAATATCAGTGAAGTTACTATACATACCAGATGGAGGAAGAGAATCAGAAAAGGCAAAATACAGGCAAGTTACAAAACACTGTTCATTTTACCCTAATTTTTTATCCTTTTAGATGAATATGACAAGTTATTTGCCAGAAAAAGGGAAAAAAATAGCAATGTGGTGGGAAACTTTTTTAACAAAGCAATAGTTTCAAATTCCAGTATAGCTATCAGACTGCCCACAGTCTAGAACTTGAACTTCTAGATAGATTCTAGATTCTTGGCTCCATTTGTTGAGAAAGATATAGTTTTATTAGAGATCAAGTGTATTGCGGTATTGCATAGCCAGAACTGAGAATCAAAATCCCTAAGTTCTACTTTATGTCCCACCCCACACTTTACTGTCTCTCATTGGCCACCCAGTGTAACCAATCAAGTTCATGCAAGATGTTTTCATAACGGTCAGTCCAAGTGCAGATTGGTATGCAGCTCCCTCCTTCTTCCAGCTGAGTGACCTTGAGGCAGCATATTGAGATAGTACAGCCTCTATTTTCTATTTCCCAAGCATTTTCCCCTTCATTCCCCTTTCCCACAGTCAATGACAGTCTGTCACCACCTAGCAGCAAAGCACATAAAATGGTAGCTTCATGCATTTTCTTTATATTTAGCACTTTAAATAACAATATGTCTCAAAATGTCAAGACTTATAAATGTTCTTGCTTAGAGATGAATAAACTCATGAAATCCTAGTATATGACTGAGGGAAATGCTTGTAAAAGTTTTTGCAGATAGCAGAAGGATTAGCCATTGGCATCTCTTTCAATCCTTCTGATTCCAGAAGTATATTGCTTGTTAGGCAATATGGGAAAAAGTGGGAATTAAAATAATTCTTAGTCATAGCACAGCAACACTAATGGCTCTGTAGACACATTCCTACTTTGCAATTCATTTTATGTGGTATGATAGGATTTGATCAATCTGCCTCCCAAATGTGAGGTTGCAGCCTATTTATATTGCATCCTCCTTAGTTTTAGTTGTACTTTAATTCTTATTTTGGCAGTAAGAAAAAAAGCCTGGTTTGATAACATAGCTTTTAAATTAAATTTGTACACGATAACAAATGTAATCTGCATTAGGTCCCAAAGGTTCTTTTTCAAGAGGCAACTGGACTTTCTTGTTTTTCTTGGAAGATGTTTCGCTTCTCATCCATTCGCTTCTTTAGCTCTCATAATATGGTGGGAAATGGAAGAATTTATATTCTTTGCAGACAGTTGGTCATTTGCATTCTTTTAGACGTTCATTGAGGCCATTTGAAGGTTTGTCTGTGTAACCTGAGTAGTGCAAATGGATGTGGAGCTCTCCCTGGAACCTCTTAAAGTACCTTGCCATGGAGCTTCTGCAGGAAGTGACGATAGAACACTGAAGATGCCATTTTTGAAAGCCAATAATCAAAGCAAATTGTCTGAAATAAAAATATAAAACCTAGTTTTGTACTTGTAAAGTTCATTACTCAATTTTTTAAAAACACACAAAAAAGAAAAATTCAAATAACCCAACTGTTTAAATCAAAAGTATCAGCTAGTTTCCTATGGAAATCGTTTTTTGTTTTTTTTTACAGTCCTTGGATCTCTCTAAACTTCAGTGCTGAAATTTGACTTCATGTAGAGAAAAAAGAATAAAATAAGCAGAGGCATTTATCTGCAATAGGTTTATGCAATCTATATTAATTCAATAACATTGCCTCTAGAATAATAAAAAGTTACCCAAAGTTCAGAGTTTCATCTACCAGCGATGTCATAGTATAATTACCTGACTCTGTGACTACAGGTGTTATTTTAAAAAATCCTCTCATAAAAAAATTGCCCATCCCTGCTTTAAGCATATTTTATGAGACATATTTTCTCAAACCCAAATAAATAAAGCCAAATGGAAGAGATTTCCCAGAATAGTTTAGGTGGAATTGAATTTGATGTTTGGTACTGGTTTAAAGTTTGTATTTCTAAAGTTTTACTTTTTGAAAATTATATAGTTGTATGCTCTGATGCTATTATTAACCAAGAATTTCTGGCTGCAATCCTGTAATTTATAAACTGAAGGATTGTGTGAAAGTGATTGTGGAGAATTGTGTGAAAGTGTTGATCCTCCAGTAGAAAGACATTCTGGTGAAAGGATAGCAATTATCTCCAAGGAAAAGATTTCTGGAGCTTCAGTACTTCAGTCACTGGTCATTAGTTCCAGCTTCTAAAATCAAATCATAGATGGCTTTGATAGGAAAAACTTGTGGAAGTTAATTACATGGTTTCATAGGAAACTATACAATCAAAAAGATAATTTGCATTCAGAAATAAAATATATGTGATTCTTTTTGTGGAAGATCATGAGATGGACATTAACCTTACATTGTTTCCAAAACAGCTATGCCTATATGATATTTTTCGGCAATCATAAGAATACAGAGAATATACAAAAAATACAAATTTGGGTGAGAATCCAAGTAGTCCTCAACTTACAACCATTCATTCAGCACAGATTTGAAGTTCTAAGCATAACGTAAAGAGGGACCTGTAAGCCCTTTAGAAACAATGCAATGATTATTAACAATCAACATGAATGTCTCAGTAACAAGTCCTGGCAAGCTAATCTTATTTCAGTTTTTGATAACTTTCTGTATAGATTGTGATAATGTACCATATATATCTTGCATATATTTATATTTATATTTATATTTATATTTATATTGTTTTCTTAAGTTTTCACGGGTACTTACATGTATGGTATTCAGCTTTGTTCGGGTATTTTCCCACGTCATTATAGTTGTGCTTTTAAAGTTGTAGCAACGTTTCGGCAGAATCTCATCTGCCATCAACAGGCTTCTGTATTGTGTTCATCGGTGAGTCAGACTTTTACAGTTGTTTCCTTTTGCAGTTTAGGCAACTGCTGGGTTCCTATTGAAGCTATTTGATCCCAGGCAGGAATAGATCTTAATGTAGAAAACGGGCTGGTAATATGATCTGGAATCCTTTGGAAGCAGTAGTTATCTTATAGAACAGACTGTCAACATAAATGGTCTTGAACCAAGTTTAGTGAAGAAATAGGACTATGGCTAAAATGAGAAACAGTGTATTATTGCTTTCTATATATCCTCCTTCACAATGGAACTTTTTGTGAGTGTCAAAGGTTTTTAGAAATCTAGTTCAGCCGGGGAAGCCATTATCAAGGAGGTAATCTTCTTCTATCCTCTATCTTGTAAGCAGTAAACATGTTCTGAAAACATAAAAAGGTAGCATTATTTTTGTAAGTATTTTGGAGAACGGTATGTTATTGAAAATGTCTGGTATAACTTCACAAACATAATTATCTTTCTTTTTGCTATGATCCCCTTTCCCTATCATACAACTTTTTTCTCTCTTCTCCATTTTGATCATAATGTGTGGTCTTTCCTTCATAAAAAGGGCCTTTAATGTTGCAAAGAAATTTGTTATTTCAATTTGTTACACTTGGTTTTGTAGACTAGCAGCTTCTTTTACTACACACAGAGACCCTCGAAAACTGTGCAGGCCAAAGCAATTTTATTTTTTCCTACTGATTATTTATCAAAAGTAAGCCTACCATTGGAATAAGGTAAGAATAAAGAGAGAAGTCATTTTTGGAGGAAAAAAATAAACATATTGTCACCCCCACAATTCTTTATACTGGTCTTTATTTTTACATTATCTTTGCTGAAAAAGGAAAAAAGAACCTAGAGTATGCTTAAAACAATCAAATGAGCATCAGCTGCCCATGATAACAATCATTCTGACACCTCAAATTGTAAATCACTCCATTAGGAAAACATGTTTCAGCTGCAAATCCCATAATAAGAACCTTCTTTCTCTGTGCTGAATGATTCTGATAGCTGAGAGATTTAGGAACAAAGCTTATCGAGGAACCAATATTCCCTGACTTATATTAAGTGTAATACAAAAAGGTCAGTTTTTGAACTGGATCCTTAGATGCAGCTTGCACAAATTCATATATAACTTCCCATTTGATAGGCCTTCCCACCCCCTCCAGTTATAGTGAATAGTTTACATATGTTTCATTACACATGGCAAATGAATCCTCTGCTATTCATGTTGTAAACTAAATCTGGAAAAATTTCTTTGGAAAGGCAGGGTACAAACTCTTAAATATATATGGTGCTTTCAAACTGATTCTATATTTCCAAGCTGATCTTTTAAAGACTGAATTAAACATTGACAATATGAGAAAGACCTGGTTCTTGGGTTTAATCCAAACATGTCTTTTTAGCCTGGTTTTGTTTTTTAAAAGACATCTTTTGAAATAAAAATGGTACTGAACTTGTCTCTTTTCCTCTTGTATACGCTTTAGCTTCTCAGACAAAATCTTATACTAACTCTTATCCTTATTCTTCTTTTGTCTTTAATTCCCTTACCAAACATCTTTTCTCAGGAAAGATGAATCTAATGTTAGGTTGGAGCATTCCAACTTTAATAGACCCTTGAGTTTTCCAAAATGAGGAGCTGTTCATGTTTCTTTGTTCTATTCTGTGTTTTTATTTATTATTAAATTTAGTTTCCTTTTCCAAAGCATTTAATGCAGGAAGAAATTTAAACCATCTGTCAAACTCTTTTAAACTTATGCCTCACAGTAGAAAATTAGATGGAGGTTTCAGATGCGCTACTCCAGCCCTTCTGGGGCTTCGGATATTAGGATTCCTGATGTCAAAAACAGTCCGATCTGGAACATAATTCTAGTTCCTGGCAGCTGATGCACATGATGGTGAGACCTTTCTTGTTTTTGTCTGTAGTACTTGGTCTTCATTGGGATTCATCTTCAGAATTCTTTTATTATTAACCAAAGAAGGAAGGAAGAAGAGGAACAATAAAAGGAGAGAGGAAGAAATAAAGCAAAATGACAAACAGCCAGTTAGCCTGTCAGATAAGGCAGATGTAGAGTCCACCTCTTCAGAAAGGACAGAGGCTGTCTCTCACTTACACAGAGAGTGTCTAATGCCTTCCTTTCATTTGGAGATAAAAATATTGCTTCTCCTTTTAAAATCTGTCCAAGTTGTTGGAGCAAAGCTAAGAAAAGAAAGGACTAATGTCATTACCTGGAGTCTCAGATTAAAGGTTGGGATTTTCAAGGGAAAGTCCAGATAAAAAGAAGAGGGGATAGGAAGCAGATTTTCAAGGGGGGGAAATCTAGTAGACATTTCTACAAAGAATAAACTGATAAATATGTAAAAAAACAGGACTTTTTTTATTTGTTTCAACATGCTATGTTAAAAGTTTAAATATTGATCAGGGCTTCATGCTTTCTTTTAATGAGGCCTACTAATATATTAGTTTTCTGTAAAAATGTCTAATTTGTCATTAATCATTAAATGTGTAGTCAACACATCTTATGTTCCACAGAAATGTTTTGAACTGCCTTCATATACTAATGTATGGCATAAGTAAAGGATCCATAAATCTTGAGTGGAATCTTGTACCAACAAATTCTATACATTAAAATTAGTATATGTCCTGAATTTTTCAGTATATGAAAGGATGAATGTCAAGTCACAGGCTGTTTCTCTGAATAAATGGGGAGAAAGGCTAAAATTGTAGTTCTGCCATCAGCCATATGAAAATACAATTTATATGTAATTATCCTGAGCAAGAACTAAAAAGACACCATAAAATGAGCTTGAGCATGTATAAATAACTATCAGTGTCAGGTAACAATGACTTTCAACCTGCTGAAATTTGCATGACAGCTTTTTCTTCTATTGCCCTTTTTGTGGTCACTTAATAGTTGTGAATCATGGCTGTGTGAGTCAGACTTGGACACAATCACCATGGCAACTTGATTATGAGTTAGAAATATAAACTGGCATCTCAAGGTTATTTTTAGGATGACCATTAGTTTTATAATTTAGTCTTTATATTGTGAAGAAATATCTCCATATCTGAATTCTATTTCCATTGCAAAACAAACAAGCAGTTTCCTGAGTATGAGTTTCTTCTGCCAAGGAACACTCTCCCTTGATAAAAGCTGACTGTCAGGAGGATAAAACCTCCATCATACATGCACATTTTCTTTCTTTCTTTCTTTTTTTGCCATAGAAAACATTGTGACATCACCTTTCTTTAATTCATACATCTTAATGTTGCCGTAGATAGCGGATAATGTAAAAACAAAATACTGCATACGATATGCAAGTGAGATTTAATCCCACAGCCATTAATACAACAGCTAGCTTGTTGAATATGATTGTTTATGCATTGTCTTTTCATTATTCACACAGATGCAGAATTCTTTATCTCAGTTCCAGGCATTATCTCCCCCTGTTGCTCATACCAGCAAAATGCAGGAATCAGTAATATAAAAAAAGGTGTTTTCATGCTATTCTTTTGCAACGTGACTTGAAGTAGACAGACATTTTCTGAACTTTCTGCATGCTGTGCTTTTTCTATCCCCCTTCTGCTGTGTTGCAACCAGGTAACACATTATTTATTTATTTATTTAACCCTGATCACTTTGAAGAAGCGATCCAGGCAGCTTCATGGCTTCTCAAGGTAAGTGCTGATATATAAAGTATAAAAAGAAATGCTACTCATATAGCAATCAGTAATATGATTAAATGGGAAGGTGAAAGTCCATTTTAATTTCTGCTCTGCATTGAGATAGAATAGAATGGAATGTTAAGTATAATATATAAATTTGAATCTGCATATGTCTTCATAGATATTTTATTGATTATACTTCACTGCCTGCTCTAGTCTGCAGGTATGTATTGGTGCTATTTATTCAACAAGAGGAAAACTCAGAAATGTCAGGCTTCCATTAAAAAGGTTTGCATCCTTCAAGCACACTTCACCTGAGAAATCTCATGTCAGCAACTCCTGATCATTCTGAAACATGCTTGAGAAAATTCCTGCTAACAAGCTTCTGAAGGACAATTGAGTGCAATCAAACTGAAGGGTAGTTCATGCCATGTCTTCTCTTTAGTCTGAAACAGCTAACTTCTCATTAAAGGTGAAAATTACAGCTTGGCTCAAAAGCCTTTCAAATATCCCCCCTCCCCCTTCATCTTTTTTCTTTTTCTTCTTCTTCTTCTTTTTTTTTTAAAAAAAGAGTGTTACATTTAAAAATGAAGTCAAATTTCTCTCTTACACCTTGCAGCTAGTCTCTTTAAATAGCATGTGTGAAAATTTGGTAGATGAAATCTCTAGAAGTACTAACAGGTTCACCCCACTCTCTTCCCATCATGGAACAATCATAGATGAAATGCTTCATTAATGCAGTCTTCAAGCCTGCATTATTTTTGCTGCTTGCTCCATAAAATCAAAATACTTTCATCTTGGCACTTTCTAGTTCTCTCAAAAAGGGACTATGAAATGGAAAGAAAATGGTCAACATCCTGGACAAAAGAAAAATTCAAGTAGCTATTATAAAAACATCCTGCAAAATGAATATTCTAATTTATGTGCTAAAACAGAAATTTATCTATGTAATATTTCAACTGTGTTAGCAAAATTATCATGCTCCAAGAAGCTATTCCACACCAAAGGAATATGAATTGTATATCATTTTTTAAAATTTTGGTTAAATTACTGTATTTTCAGTTTAGTGTATTTTAAGTGACTAGAAAGAAAGAGAATAAGATCTGCAAATTAAGAAAACAATGCAAATCATGATTCAAAATGTCCTCATTTTTCCACTAATATTTCCAGTGCATCTGATTCTTGATTTTCTGGAGTTAATTTAAATCTGAGAGGAGAGACTCCACTTTGCTTGAACTTTTAACTAATAAAGCCTCACAGTAGTTCATGTAACACAGGTTTTGGCAACAGCACAACCCAGTGAGGTAACATAATACAGGAAAACCAATGAAATATTTACAATCCAGTTATGCATATTTAAAGAGAAAGAGAAATTCAAAGGGATTCTTTTTCCTTCCTATGGTCTTAAGCCTTGAAGGAAAGCTGTGGTTGCAATAATAATTAAGTTCTCAATACAATTACAGGATGAAGGACCAATGCACGCATTCAAATAAAGGATTGTACATTCATCTTAGTCTATAACTGCAAGAAAGATGGAATTAACTTTTCAGTCCAGAATGAAAAAGATCACCATGCAGGGTCTCTTCAGATGAGCTACCTTGCCTCTTTTTATTTTTTAATTCAGGAAAAGTTTGAATGGTAACCAGAATATGAACTAGAAAAATTAGGTAAAATATGAGTCCTCTGTGTATAATGATGTAGATAAGAGATCAATAGGAAGAAACAAAAAGTTGGAGACTTTGTTACTTTAGATACTTTTAATGAGTATGTAGGATGCTGATTAGTATATGGTGATAAATTTCCATATGCCTGCCTTGCTCCATATGTGGTGCTTTAGAGAGTGGGCCACAGCTCCCACCATGTTTCATTTTTGATCATGCTGATGTAAAGATGAGAGCCAGTAATTATCATGGTATGATGACAGTGATATAAATAGTTGATAACTGATTGACTTCATGGCTATGATATGTTCTGTAAACAAGTCACTGAAATATAGTGAGAATGAAAAACAACATATATGAATTGCTTTGAAGTGTAAGAGGGAATGTGCATCCTGATAAGAACTTTAACTTCAGGATATCTTATATTGCCTTCTTTTGCTCCTACAACTAGGAAAGGCGGGCTAATGGGAAAGTGCTGGGGGAAAAATAAAAATTTGTGAATTCATTATGTTACTTGATGGAGCCTAGGCAGTACTATTTACTAATCTTACCAAGAATTTATATAAAATATGTTCATGCTATCCATTATAAGGCCATGAGGGAGATGGGTGGTGAAGAAATATGAAATATGAATGAATAAATAAACCTCTCAGAACAGTACAGGATTTATATTTCTTGGAACATATATTTGTATGTAGGTTTATCTCGATTATAACTAATATTTCTATCAACATCATGTGGATGAACTCCGAGGAAACAAATGTTGAATATTCCTATTTTTCTGCATACTTTTTGTGGGTCCAACTCTTAGTTTCTTGGATCCAGACCTTCATAGAACAACAACTATATATGATAAGACTATGTGGTTTTACATTTAATGGTATATATAATTGCTAGAATGGAAATCCATTCTCATTCCTAACGTAAACATTCTGTTTCATGGAAATGCTCTAGGCCCAGTTAATAAAACCATGCAAGATCTTCTTCCAGGTTCTCTGCACATCCCTGAGCAAGCAAAGCCTTCAGAAACAACCGTAATCTGGAAACAAACCCAGCTTCCATCTGGTTTTCCATCTGGTCTGGAATACTTAAGACAGGTCCTGTTCCTATTCCAGATAATAACTATAAAGTTATAGTAGATGCATTATGAGCTCCTGTTTAAAATTTATTTTGTGTTAACAAAAATATTTGTTATGCTTTGTGTATTTTTCTGCCCATAGTACAATGTTAAAATTAATATCCAGATTTTCTACTATGCTTATTCCTCTGGTGTGTATTTTTTAAAAAATGTGTTGTCTACAACAGGTATCCCCAACCCCCAGTGGTGGGATTCAAATACTTTTACCACTAGTTCAGTGGGTGTGGCTTGGTGGGTGCACTTTGCACACGTGCAAACACTGTGTGCGCATGTGCACCAAATGCACACTTTGCGCAGGCTCAGAGGCGGTCTAACTCACCTCCTGCAAACCAGCACTTTCCCGGTTGCTTCAGCAGCTGCCGTGCGGCGCTATTCTGTGCCACGCAAAGCACAGCACTGTACTTCAAATTCAGAGGATAAAGGTGAGTATGGGAGCCTGGGTGGGCAGGTGGGCCCAACAGCAGAGCAGTGGAGAGAACCGGTTTGGTCTCCGCTGCTCATCATTGCCACTGGCTCAGCAGAACCCAGCAGAACTGGTAGAATACCACCACTGCCAACCCCTGGTCCAAAGACCAGTACCAGTCCTGGGCTTATTGAGATGAGGGCCATACAAGTGGAGGGTATAGCGCACAAAACTCTATTTGCATATATGTGGTATTAGGTTGTACAAGTGAAACTAACCTTGACTCTACCAGTCCCATCACCACCACCTGTCTGTTTCTTTGTCCCATTTCAGATTAATAAAAATAGGTGGAGTATCTGAATCTTTTAAATAGTGGCTTACAAGTGAAGCCAACCAATATCTGCTGGTATACTTCCCAAAAGATTTATGTAGATAAATAATGGTGTCCATTTCTCAATTATTTAATGATTGAAGGATTAAAATAGTTTAATAGTTAAGTTATAAGAATTGAAAACCTGTCCAGGTGAAACTTTTACAGTGTAAAATGCCAGGGGTGTCAAACTTGCAGCCTGCAGCCTGAATGCATCATGTGCTGGCCACGTCCAACCCCAGTTTAGCGAAGGTGGGGAAAGTCACGATATGTCACGTGACGCCGCCGTGACACCATGAGTTTGACACCTCGTCATTGGCTCTTCCAGACTGCTGGCCCTTCCATTTCTAAAACCCTTACAATCTAGGTTAAAATCTAATCAAAAAGTTTCTGATTTAGCCTTTTCTTCCCCAGATCTATGCTGATATTCGCATTAGGGCAAATGTCTATGTTTTTATTTTTGCAACATAAATGAATGGATTTAAAAGCTGCATGGTTATCATGGCAACAAGTCTGCTTTCCAATACTTCCATAAACCCTGGCAGGAAGGCTGTATGCTAATAAATGGGGATGTGAGGAGAATTGAGAGAAATCAGAAATGAAATGGTTGAACTGCAAAGAAAACTTATTTTACCTGTCAGTAGAAATGATAGATGAGGGGTTATATACATGATGCAAGAGATGGGAAAATGTATTGGCTGGGGAATTCTGGGAGTTGAAGGCTACAACACTTAAAGTTGCCAAGTTTAAGAGCCACTGATTTAAACAATATGTAAGCATTCCACTTGTCGATTGAAATGAATGTCTGGAAGTACTGCCTGTTTCTTTCAGGAATTTTGCAGATGGCTTATAAAATATGATCTGCAAATTAGCCCCCATATTCCACTTTACTGCTTTTAACTTTCCCCAGTAATGAGGAAAAAGGCTGGAACAGGAGTATTATTTTTTGGAATTTTTTTCATGGCAGCATCTGGCTAAGGTTGGATGGGAAACTACTAGGGAACCCCAAAGCTGTAATCTAGGCTGGAAAGTCATTGCTGCCAAGAAAATTGTATGAATATTCTTTTTTGTTGTTGTTGAAAAATTTTATTTGGGTTTTCACAAAACATAATACAAGTAAAAAAAAATTTTTTTTTTTGAGAATAGCATGGTCCCGGGTTATCACTTCTCCATACAGACACGAACTCAATTTCATATTCATCTTTGTGTTCTATTCCATCTTATTACTATTTTAACATTTTCTCAATAATTTTCCCTTCCCTTAGTTTTCTCAACATTGCTTTTAATTATCTCATTCCTTTCTAAATTCAATTATATATATCTTTTTGTAAGTTTCAATATCTTTCTAATCATTATATTTATACTTTTGTCTGTCCTGTTTCAATTTCATATTTTCTTTTCTCATTAAACAATATTCTCCCCTGTAGTTACTGATTGGAGTATAACACCTTTGTATCTTTTAATTTTTGTCCTTTCAACTCTTATTTAAACTTCAATTTATGCCTTTACAATTATAACATTCAATATAACACATAACTTCCAGTCGAATTCTGCTTGGTACAATCTTAAAATACACACTAGGTTCTTAAAGAGAATATATATATATATATATTCAATAATATATATATATATATATATATATATATATATATATATATATATATATATATATATATATATAAACAATAATTAATAAAATACTTATTCTATTCCAATTCAGCTCTATCATTAATGTTAGTTATAATCTTTAACATCTGTAACATTTCTTTTCCTTAGGAACACTTCTTTACGAACACTTATGATAGTTCCATAATTTTTCCATATTTCTTTCATATTCCTCTTCACTTAAATTTTTATAATAATTAAAATGTTCCTATCCTTTTCTAATTTCATTCTCTCATTCTCTTTATTTCATTTATTTATTAACAAACATTCCATTACATTACAATGAGTATTTTATCTATCATTTTAATCACACTTGTTTCATATTTTCTAAGTTCATTTCTATTTCTAATATAACAATACTATCTTATGTACCCTTGCAGAATCCCTCTTTCAATTAAATTTTCATCCATTATCTCTGTGTCTTCTAAATAGGCTTAAACCTTTAATCCTTGTACATTTTCTCTGTTTCTCTATATCCTGTTTCTGTCCTTTATAACTTCTTTTCCTTTCCCTCTTCTCGCTCTTCTTCTCCCTCCCCTTTTTGACCCCTTGTCTCTCTAATTCTAATTCTCTCTTCTGTAATCCTCTTTTCTGTTTCTTCCTAATGTTGTAATTTTCAACCTATTCTTTTTTTTGGGGGGGGTGTTTTTTCAGATCTTAAATTTTCCACTCTCTTTCCCCCCTTTCCTTTTCTTTCCCCACATAGAATTACTTGGTCATTGAAGATGGTTTCTTCTTTGTCCCGCCCTTCTTGTTCTACAGGCATTTCTTGTTGTTTCTCATAGTTCAGGACCTCCATTTCTAAAAATTGAAATACGAAGTCAAAAAAACCCTCTTCTTTCTTGTGCATCTTCTTTCTGTTTTTTAAGTTCCATTTTCAGTTCTTCCAATAGTATTACCATTTTAAAAACTTTTAAACAACTACCTGATTGATTTTAGTCCTTTAGATCCAATAACCAAAAATCCAAAAATCACCAAGTAATCCAAGTAATCCAAAGCTTTCTTCTTGTTTCTTTTTTTCCACTTTCTCTTCCTGGGGTTCTATTATCTTGTTGCAAAGTTTCAGTTGGAATGTATCTTTTAGGAATCTTGTTAAAGTTTCACTGTTAATTCCTTTTACTTCCAGGTGGTCTCCTACATTTTTCCAGATCCCACCCTTTTGCTTTTTTCCTTTTCTCTCCTTTCCTTCTTTTAAAGGTTTTTGAAAATTCAGAAGTCTTTATTATCCCTTTGACATTTTATTTTCAGCTTAAACCTGTTAATGTCAAAGTGGATTTTTGTCAGTTTCTTACTTAAACCTCTTAGTTGTCAATATGGGGAAGGAAAGAAAAAAAAACCAAATCCTTTCCCTTCCCTCTCTCATTCGCCGCTTCAAAATCTTCTTTGGGAGCAATGTTATTCTTTATAGTTCAAATTCCAGGGTACCTTATGTTGTTGCTTTTTCTGTTTGACCCAGTCACCCAAAACTTTCTCTTCTTATCTTTCTCCTGCACATTCTTTTCTGGTTGAGTTCTTCTTTGAGGTGGCCATTTCTGACCACCACTGCAACCGCCTTCGGGAAAGGAAGTAATGGCCAGCTGAGGAAGAGAGATGTGGCTCTCCTAGACCCTGCTGGTGGTCTCCCCCCTCTTCACCACCTCTACGGGGTGGCTTAGCCCCAAAATCAGCCGGCTTGGGGCTCCAGCGGTGAGCACGGATCGAAACCGCGCATGATTGCGGATCTCGGTCCATCATCAAAGCAGCTCAAACCGGAAGTCCCAAAATTGCATGGATATTCTTATAGTTATTAGGGATCAAGTTTAATTCAAAGGTCCTTTTACTGTTTTTCATATCTTTCAAATTGCAGAGGTGTTTTATGTTCTCCAAAGTATTTTCTCTTCCCTCATGTCTTCTTCAAGCAAGGAAAGAGCTCCTTGAACATAGCAACGTTTCTTTTTTTAATAAATATTGGGGGTCTGTCTATAATGCTGCAGTCCCAAAAGAGTCAATTATTAAAATTTGGGCAACAAGAAGCTAACATGATGTGAAATCCTTTCCTTCTGCTTATAAGGAAATAAAATGTGGCAATAATAATGATAGTTATCTTGCTACTTAATTTGTGCATATATGTATCTGTGTTCATGCATGCATCTTCACATCAGAGTTGACTCCCTTGCTGTTTTCTTGCAAGGTTTTTCAGAAGTGTTTTGCCACTGACTTCTTTCTAGGTGAGAGTGAGTGACTGATCCAAAGTCATTCTATTAGTTTTCATGCCTAAGGCATAATTAGAATTTACAGACCCCCAATTTTTAGCCTGGTTCCTTAATTACTATACCAATCACACTATGATTTATTTGCTTTTAGCTTAACATAAAATAAAGTCAGCCAATGTAAGTTTGTAAAACTTGTATTATGACATCTGTGAATCCAGTCAATTGTGGATTTTTGAAGAAGCCAAATGTAATTTTAAAAAGCCAATAGATCAAAAGGAAAAAAGTGTCTAGGCATTGAGATTATAATTCATGCAATAGCTTTCTAGTCTGGAAAAAAATCAGGAACAAATTTGAATGTTGCCAAACAAATCAAGCAAATTTTTCTAGCTAATTTATTAAAGTGATTAAAGAAAACTAAAATAAAACCCAAAGGGCATAAACAACAGATCAAAAAGAAAATACATCAAAATGTCAAGGAAACTGTGATGTAACAATTGTCAACAGAGACAGTCCAATATTAGTTTACAACTGGCTCTCACTGATTGGACTGACGTTCTTATAAATAGTGAAGTAAATCTTGCAAGATTGAAGTTTGCCAATGCCAATTGTAAATTCTCGAGTTCTTTTTTCTAATGAAGCAACATAACTATTTCCATGTTCTTTCTTATTGCAAAGTTCATGATGGAGGAACAAAGGTTTAAGGAACTACATAATTTTGTTATGATCTATCTTCTTCTGCACACAAAAAAGTGGTCTAACCTGTCTAATCTTTTGCTCCAGGCTCCGATTTATAGAATGAAAGAAGCTAGTTTTGAAGTTTTCTACAAAGCACAACTTTTCATTTGCAGCTGGACCTAACTTGTGAAATCAAATTCAAATTATGAAACCTTAGAACGTCTGTCACACCATCACTGCAGTTTGATCTAAGGCTCTGTGCCTAACGCTATCAAATTTGATCAAACACTTCCAAATACTCCATGAAAAGTGTTGCTAGAAATACTGTTCAGTAATAACAGCATAGCAGATTCCAAAACCTTCTATCATTAAATAATGAGGGTTGGACTTGGATTTTTTCCATATCTTGAAAGGGAATAAACTTGTTCAATGTCAAAAGTGTTTGTGTCAGTGACAATGTTGTGAAAGATGTCTCTCTTCTTTTTGATTAAGTTTCTGGGTCTGAATAATAAGTTCCTTCCTCCTCACACTAAATGTCACAGCTCTGTAAAAAAAAATGTGTTACTTCTGAGTGATCACCTGTTTTAGAGGTCCACAAGTCATTTCAAGAACTGAAATTATTGTGTAATGCAATATTTTACTTGCTTTCCAATTTAAATGGAAGAAAATGAATGTGTAATTCGTCCGTGCAGCATATTCTTGGTTTTTCTCCAAGAAGATGTTCCTGGTGTAATATTGTTTCCTTTGGGAATTATAAGAAGCATAATAAACAAACCCAGCTCTATTCTTCTTATTATTATTTTTAAATCAGGCTGATCTTTATTAGAGTCCTCAATAGAATAGCTAGAGACTCAAGAGTCATGCTCACTACCATCAGCTAGTAATAATGTGGCAATAGAAGGGCATTATCGTTTTTTACTGTTTGATCCTACTTAATTTTAGGTGTTCCATTTTGTTTTCCTCATATCATACATGAGCAGAATTCTTACAGAAGTGATGTTGTAAACATTTCCAACAATTTTTTTTCCTAATAGATTCTCTGAATCTCCCTATGCAGATTTGGCTTAGTTCTACTTCAAGTAGTTTACATTATTGAATTTCTACTACACTGTGCAAAACCGTTTGATTTATCAATGAAGGTAGTTGATAAATATGAACTTTTTAAACTCTCAGATTTTCACTGTTCTCAAATTATCTCTTCAATTTTGAACAGTTGGATCAGATCATTATTCACCAGCAAGTGGAACTTCTTCAAGGTATTTGAAATCTGGATTCTTACATTAAGTAGGAAGTGGCCAAATTTGTCTGTTTCTAGAGCATATAACTTTTTGCATTTGTTAAGTTTTAAGCATGTGGTTAGTTTTGTCACATAGTTTGCTTGCAGAGCTAACTATATGATTTTTTCTCACTAAAACCAAGCAATCTTGAAAAATGTTTAATATTTATTTATTTTTATTTATTTATTTATTTTATTTGCCAATTGTTTACAAGATAATAAGTATAAGTGTATACATAGTTGTGAATACATAAAATGGGTACATATAAGAAAAATAAAAGAAGAATAAGAGAAACAATAGGACAGGGATGGTAGGCACGTTGGTGCGCTTATGCACGCCCCTACAGACCTCTTAGGAAAGGGGTGAGGTCAATAGTAGACAGTCTAAGGTTAAAGTTTTTGGGGTTTGGGGAAGAAACTACAGAGTCGGGTAGAGTATTCCAGACATTGACCACTCTATTGCTGAAGTCGTATTTCCTGCAATCAAGTTTGGTGCGGTTAACTTTGAGTTTGTATCTATTGTGTGCTCTTGTGTTGTTATGGTTGAAGCTGAAGTATTCATTGACAGGTAGGACATTGCAATGTATGATTTTATATACCATGCTTAAATCAGACCGAAGACGGCGTAATTCAAGGTTTTCTAGTTCTAGAATTTCAAGTCTGGTGGCATAAGGTATTCTACAACAAGTAGAGGAGTGGAGAACTCTTCTTGTGAAATATTTCTGGACTTTCTCAATTGTGCTAATATCAGATATGTAATGTGGGTTCCAGACTGATGAACTGTATTCGAGTATTGGTCTAGCAAATGTTTTGTATGCTCTGGTTAGTAGTGTGATATTACCAGAGAAAAAGCTACGTAGGATTAGGTTAACAACTCTTAATGCCTTTTTGGCTATGTAGTTGCAGTGGGCTCTAGCACTTAGATCATTAGAGGTGAGTATTCCAAGGTCCTTTACAGAGCTTGGGTCATCAACAAGATCTTGACTATTCAGCTTGTATTTTATTTTCTGATTTTTTTTGCCAATATGTAATACAGAGCATTTGTTTGTTGAGATTTGAAGTTGCCATTTGTTTGACCATTCTGATACATAGTCAAGATCTTTTTGTAGGGTAGCAGTATTGTCTGTGGTATTGAACAGCTTTACATCATCAGCGAAAAGAACGCAATTGCTCTTAATATGATCACAGAGGTCATTTATGTAGAGTATGAAGAGAGTTGGTCCTAGAACACTGCCTTGGGGGACACCACTATTGACAGGTACAAAATTTGATAGGACGCTCCCAAACCATAGGATTTTATTTTTAGGAGTAGTTTGTCGTGTACCACTGAATCAAAGGCTTTACAGAAGTCTATGTAGATTGCGTCTATTGCTTTGCCCTGGTCGAGTTGTGTCGTCCATATGTTTTTGCAGTGTAAGAGTTGCAGATTACAGGATAGTTTTTTTCTGAAACCAAATTGTTTATTGGAGAGTAGGTTGTTTGTCTCTAAGTGGAGGATGATGGATTGGTTAATAATTGATTCCATGACTTTACAGGTGACGCAGCATAAGGAGATTGGTCTGTAATTTTCAACTAGGCTTGGGTCTCCCTTTTTGAAGATGGGGATGACTGTGGCTTGTGACCATCGGTTAGGCAAGGAGCTGGTCCTGAAAGATTTTTCAAAGATTATGCTTAGAGGTTTGGCTATGGCAGTGGATAGCTTTTTTAAGAAGTAGGCACATATTCCATCCGGTCCAATAGATAGAGATGGTTTTAGATTGCGTAGTGCTTTTTCAACATTGTCTTCTGTAAAATCGATATGTATTAGATCATTGTTGTTATCTGTGGTGCGGCTAGGAAATACTGGGCATGATCCGTTGCTGTTTACAAATACTGAGCCGAAGAATGTGTTAAAGAGGTTGGCTTTAATGGTGTCGTCGTTGCAGTCTTTACCATTAGGTCCTATCAGGAGTGGGATAGACCTTGAGTCTTTTAGTTTGTTGTTTACAAAATTGTAAAAAGCACTGGTGGAATTGGTGCTTAGAAGGTTTTCCTCTTGTTTAATGTGATAATTGGTGCATTCGGTCTTTATCTGGTGGCATAAATTTTTGTATCGGCTTTTGAAATTGGCAACGTGACCAGATTTGTTTTTCCGCCAGAGTGATCTCTTTTTGGATTGAAGTTTCCTTATTGTTATGGGTAATCTGCTTTTTTGTTTTGTTTTGGGAGTTGTTGTTGGTACATATAGTTTGATGACTCTTTTGACTTCAAGTAAAAATATGTTGTAATGGTCTTCAACAGTATTGCATCCAGTGAATAGAGATTGCCAATCAAGGGATGAGAGATCGTTGTCTATAAGATCATAGTTGCCTTTTTTGAAGTTACAATTGGGGATTACATCATTGTGGTGATTTTTGTGTGGGCGTATGTTGAGACAAAAGTCAATCATATTGTGGTCACTGCTGGAAAAGGGTTCTTTAGTTTGTATTCTGTAAATTATATTCAAACTATTGCAGAAGATGAGATCGAGGCAGTTGTTTAGTCTAGTGTTGTTGGTTACTAGTTGTTCCAGTCCCAGATTTGTAATAGCATTGTAGAAGGTTGTGTGTATGATTTCAGTTGTACATTCATTTAGGGTCCAGTCAATATGAGGTAGATTGAAATCACCAAGAAAGATAAAAGGGTATGGGCAGGATGCAGCCCATGTTAGTAATGTATTTAGCTTGTTTACATGTTCTATGTCATAATCAGGTGCTCTGTAACATAGTAAGAGTCGAATTGTGATATTTAAGGATAGTTCACAGATGATGGTCTCAGGAAGAGCAAGCTCCTGGGTAACTTGGATATTTTTTAGATGTAAGGACTTTTTATAGAAGATAGCAACACCACCTCCTCTACGAATTTCACGATCTGATCGGTAAACATGATAGTCCCTTACTGTGGTAATGGAGTCAGGGAGAGATGCATTGAGCCATGTTTCACAGACAAATATAATGTCGAATTTAGCCATATTTAGTAGGAGGAAAAATTCAGGTATTTTATTCACGAGGCTTCTTGCATTGAGTAGTTTGCATTTAAGGCCAGTAGTAGTTGGAATTGAGGTAGTTAGGGGCGTGCATGCCTAGTCTTGGGTGATGGTGGATCGGTTGAGGTAGGGTTGTGGTTGAGGGTTAAAGCTGAGTATTGGGTTGCGTGGCTTACTTTTGATACAGTCAGCATGGTAGTCAATGTACAGGTCCTTCTCTCCATTGTCTAGACGTTTTTTGAGTTCAGTGCGGAGTACACGGGAGCGGGCACGTTGCTGTATGGTTAGGTCAGGGCGACAACGGAGGTTCTTATGGTTGGTGTTGGTTTTGGCGAGTGAATTTATAGTGTAAATGAATTTACGTTTGCTTGATTCATTTTTGCAGATGACCCTGCACAAGCGTGGGGCCACAGAGCCGTCTCTGTTTTTGAGCTCTCGGCCAATGTGGGAAATGTCAAGTATTTCATCAGCGGAGATGGTTGATGCTTGATAATCACTGATGATGTTTCGGACAGTTGTGATGTCATCATTGTCATTGATGTCCTCTAGACCAAATAAGATGGTGTTTGGACGTTTCCGTTCACGCTCAACGGCTTCTCTGATGAGGATTGGGATATCAATATTTGTCTGGGTTGTGTTTATTTGTGGATTCGGTTTTGGATTGGGTTGTGGTTGTTGAGTAGAGATGTGGTTTGTAGCTATTGGATGTTCAGGTTTTTGCGTTGTGTCTTTTTTTTCAAGGTTGGATATTCTTTCTTTTACGGCGTCCAGGGATGCTACTATGGTGTTAAGGGATGTTTCAATGGTTTCGATGGTATCAACTCTTTCAGACAGATCCAGTTTGGGTCTGCATGATTTGCAGAGATATGGAAACTCATTGGATGATTCTAGGTATTGAATCATTTGCTCAGGTAATCCCAAGCAGTCATGATGAGCGTATTTTTACACACAGAGAACATTTGATGGAGTTTTCATTATCCTTTAGATTTTTATAGCATTTAAGGCATGTGCAGGAGTCTTGTGGTTCATTGGTGGGGATTATCTTCTCTTTAGGTTGTGGTTTGACATTGGATTTTCTTTTTGGCATGGTAGGTTTGTTAAGATAGTACGTTGATTGAATTAATTAAAGGAACAATTTTGGGTAATCTATATAGCCAATATCACATCAAACAATCAATTGCAGTAATCTCTCTAGTCAGATAATATTCCTGAGCAACAATCAGCCTAATCAATTAATTACTCTAATCACTAATCAATTAATTTTCAATTAATTAATCAATTAATTAATCAATCAGCCTAATCAATTAATTACTCTAAACACTAATCAATTAATTACACTAATCATTAATCACACTGGTGTGATTAATGCTGGTGATTATGCTGGTGCATTCCTTGAATGAATCAGCTCATGTAAATCTCAAAGAGTTGTATCCTATGTGATATTTAGCAGAATAAAATATTAAGCTACAGAGTTCCACCTGATGCTAATATAATCCTTGTGCTGTAGTCTATTGTACAAGGAACATCAACTACTGCACAGAACTGGAATAGGATTTGTGCTAATGGAATGAATCCAGAGCTAATAATATAATCTCACTGTATGTAGGCTATTTGGTAGTTGATACATCTCATCTCAAAAAGATTAGATTTGGCTCAGCTCTAAATGTAAATATAGCATTGTTCAAAATGTCTATCCCTTTGATTATAGTTATACTCGGCACTGAAACCTGCAGTAAATATGAGATAAAAAATCACATGGGGCAAAGACTTTATTATGCTGTGGAAGAAAATGGTTTCTTTGATCGGAACTTCTGTGCACCATTACGGTCTTTCACCATAAGAATCACAGACAATACTGGTCAAGAAGTGATCACTGTGAACAGACCTTTAAGATGCAGTAGCTGTTGGTTTCCATGCTACCTTCAACAGGTTTGTAATGTTTAATAATAATTTAATCAAAGAGTAACTGGATTAATTTTAATTTATAATATACTTTGATGATAAAATTGTTTTGAATTTGGAAGTACATTCTATTGAAAACTCAATTCAAAACAATTCAGTTCAACAGAGTAAGATTTTTTAGAGGGCTGGGATTTTTAAAAAAATCACAAATGAGCCTTCTGAAGTCTAGAGATATTCTTTCCCGGTTTTATTTCTTCCATAATTTCTGTGCCCAGCAGTCCACATGTGATTCTATCCCACTAAGGAGTGATATGATGATAATTACAATCAGCAACAATTGTAGCATGTATATAGCATCAACTTTATAGGATAAAACCATACTTACCCAGCATCCCTGTCTTGAAAGAACTTATGATATAAGAAGAGAAATTGAAAATATAACTATATATGCATATGTGCTAGCAAATATGCATTGGCTAAAGAGCTTGTAATATACTAAGAAAATTCCAGATATTTCATATTAATGGAACTAACAGGTATTCTCTGATTAAATATAAATAATAGATTATACCTTAAAATAAGAGAACTTTTATTTCAAAGGACACAACTTGGTCCTGGAGTTTCTTCTTCCAGAAACTGAGAAGAGATAAAATAAAGGTGGGTGGGACTAGGAAAAATACTGTAATTAACCTAAATTACATTAATTAGCAAAATTCTTAATTAGTACAACATGTGTGTTTATTGATTTTCATGTTCAGTCTTACATTATTGTATTTTAATTGTGGTGTCAATTTCTTCAGTTTTAACTATAGTTTTATGTTTTCCTTTTAAAACCTTAAGAGATTTGCTAATTGTTAAGATAATAAGCTCAATAAACAGCCAAATATAATGATTCAGCCCCAAATTTTAGAAGCACTTTAGGGCTGAATGCAAAGCTCAGGGGGGAATGTCCATGTTGTAGCTGTACTATTTAAAGAACAAAACAAAACAAATGAAAAATGAATATATGCATCACGTGTGTTATCCATATGCTGTTAATCATATTTTTGATTGCTACTAGTTAGAAGTTCAGTCACCTCCTGGAACCACGATTGGCTATGTTGTGCAGAAATGGGACCCCCTGCTACCAATATTTACAATCAGAAATGGGAATGATGAAGATGTGTTGAAGATCACAGGTCCTTACATCACATGCGGTTGCTTTGGAGATGTTGATTTTGAGGTTCTTTTGGCAACATTATTTGAGTTTTCAGTGATAAGAATCTGCATCAGAAATGTCAGGCAGAAGTTTGAGAGAGAGTGAAATGAATCAGCATTTTGTTATCTAGAATGCTCATGTTGGGTACCTTTAGCCAAACTGACAGGAAATTGAGGGAGTTGCATCCTCTGGATGATGTTAGTTTCAGGAAAACCCTGATTTCCATAAATGCAACTTTAATTATGTGGGTCACTCTTACATTCCTTGTCTTCTGCTTGGAGCATTAATAGCTCCTAGAAGGTAGACATATGTGTTAAAGTCTGTAAAGGCAATATCCATTCTCCACAGTATGTGATTCATTCCAATATATTATCAACAATGTCAGTTTGAACAGTTCCATTGCAGAGCAGCTGAGAGACATGATATACTACTTTTGAAAAAGTGAATAAAAGGAAGTCTCTCTCTCTCTCTCTCTCTCTCTCTCTCTCTCTCTCTCTCTCTCACACACACACACACACACACACACACACACACACACAATTAGAATGTGCGGGTCCTACAATAACACTGACAGCATACAGAATAGAAGAGTTAAGTGAAAGTACCTCTTCAGTGAATGTAAAATCAATGGTTGCAACTAGCTTTTACAAGATGGCCATTAGTTCAAAAGTTTTAGATAATTCCAAATTCAGACAAAATTTGGGCAATGTTTGTATTAATACAATTTCTATAGGGCCTATCCATGTTGCTAATGGGACAGTTACAGAGAGTCTTTGAATGTTATTTGCAGAAGTGCCATAGTTGAAAAAGGCTTTTCTCAGAAAATGGTATTCTTAGGCACACCAGGTATCTGTCATTTGAAATATTCTTGTCCTTACTTATCCATCACTTAAAAGAGGGGTGGTAGTTGAGTTCAGACTCAATGGTTTTAAGCAACAAGAACTACAGGGACTAAGATGATGAGGAAAAGTAGGTCCATGCTATACATTTATTTATTGATCACCCAAATCAACAAAAATGACTGGATAACTAGAAAAGTCAATTA